>NC_091216.1:17896855-17956855 GCF_040958095.1 Procambarus clarkii | reverse complement strand
GTAGTAAGAGATTCTATGCAACGGAGTGTTTTTTTCGGTGCATTACCGCGGGAAAGTGCGTTACACTGCAGGGAAGCTAAGTCTTTTAAGGAAGCGGTGAAACATGTAGTATTTTGGGCGGAGAATAGCCCGACACATAAACTGACAGAGGATGACATTTTCAAGGAAGTGTCCCCTAAGGAACAGGCAAATCTTGCAGACACGCAAGAGAGACAGGCTCAGCTCTGGGCCCCAGTAGCTCAGCCAGTGGAGGATGGACCCGCGGCGGGGGTCACACATTCCAAGGGCAAGGGGCGAGGTGCTCCTCGACGTAACAATAATAAGGGCTGGGAGCCAAGGGTGTTCCAGGGACACAATACGAGTGGGGTGTCATGGGGACCCCATCAGGGTACTCGCGGGCAGCGAGGAGGCTATAATCAAGGGGCACGTGGAGGCAGGTTCACTCCTGCTCCACCACGATACACGCCTGCTCAGGGAGCAACAGGAATGTACCACCAGAACCAGGGTTACCTTACCTTGAGGTGCTTCCGGGGCTTAGCGTCCCCGCGGCCCGGTCGTCGACCAGGCCGCGGGGACGCTAAGCCCCGGAAGCACCTCAAGGTAAGGTAACCCTGGTTCTGGTGGTACAAGGGTGGGAACACCCTTGGCTCCCAGCCCTTATTATTGTTACGTCGA
Organism: Procambarus clarkii; assembly: GCF_040958095.1. Classification (NCBI taxonomy): domain Eukaryota; kingdom Metazoa; phylum Arthropoda; class Malacostraca; order Decapoda; family Cambaridae; genus Procambarus; species Procambarus clarkii. The sequence goes on along the minus strand of NC_091216.1, from coordinate 17,956,180 downwards.
GGAGCACCTCGCCTCTTGCCCTTGGAATGTGTGACCCCGGTAGAGGGTATCCCCGGGGAAGGGGATACACTGCAGGTAAACACGAGCCAGAACGACCTAAGCAGACCAAAGTGTGTAAGCTATGTGGTGACGGTGGTCACGTGGCCTGGCAGTGTAAGCTTTTTGTTCCGCCTAATTACCCAGTGTGTACAGTAGGGGGTGGCGGACAGTGGTTGTGTACCGTCGGGTCGGGTCATCCCATAAAGGTGCATTTACGGTTAAAGGGCACTATCTATACAGCCTTGGTGGACACCGGTGCTTCCGTGTCCATCATGAGTCGTAGCGTGTTAGGATCAGACGTCAGGCTGATACCTAACAACAGGAGATTAACGGCGGTGGGGGATAATGCGTTGCGGGTGTTGGGAGAGACAACTGTGGATTTCCAGCTAGAAGATAGATGGTTTAAACATAGTTTTGTAGTAATACAGGATATAGGGCTGAAACATACCAACATTATCCTGGGAATTGATTTCCTCGAAAAATACTCATGTACCATAGCGTTCAGCGCAAGGGGGAATAAATTGGTATGTGGGGGTCAAGCGGTAGACGTTAACAAGGTGAGGAGTAGAGAAGGAGTAGCAGTAGTGAGGGGTAACTGTGGTAACTCGGCTGGGGACCAGAATATACAGTGGGCAGTCACGGTACCCAAGGATGTCACCATTCCGGGAGAAGCATCCTTAGTGATTAAAATGGCATGTAAAGCCAAGGGAGTAGACGTTGTGCAAATTGAGCCATTGGATAATCCAGCAGGGTTGGTGATAATGGAGACTATTGAAGACATAAATGAAGGGGTAATTCGGTTGAGGGTTTTTAATCCATCTCGGTGGCCAGTCACCTTGAGTAAGCATGCACAGGTAGCGTGGGGGCACCCGGTGGAGGAGATTATTGCAGCCATGTCAGTAAGTCAGAGTGAGGGCGATGAGGATAGAATGGATAAATTAATGGGCATAGTGGATAGGATGTCCATGGAAAGGGAGGTTAAGGAAGCCTTAAGGGGCTTAGTCAGGGAGTTCCCGGATGTTTTTGCGTTGAGAGGGGAACCCCCGGGGTGCATTACTCAAGGAGCACATAGGATTGACGTAGAGGGCGCACATCCAGTATATACGAGAGCATATAGCATACCAGTGGCACACCAGAGGGAGGTGAAAGAGGAGATAAGCCAGCTAAGGGGGCATGATATCATTGAACCATCCAGTTCACCGTGGCACTGCCCTCTCGTAGTAGTCAGGAAAAAGAATGAGGGAGTGAGGTTATGCGTAGATTTCCGCAGAATAAACAAGCTGACGAGGGACGAAGCATACCCATTACCTAACATACAGGACGAAGCATACCCATTACCTAACATACAGGACACATTGACACACTTGAAGGGTACACAATATTTTACCACATTAGACCTACTCAGTGGGTATCACCAGATACCGCTGGAGGAAGAGTCCAGGGAAGTCACAGCGTTTAGTGCGTGCAACAACGAGCTCTGGCAATATAAACCACTTCCAACGACCTCTGGCAATATAAACCACTTCCAACGAGCTCTGGCAATATAAACCACTTCCAACGACCTCTGGCAATATAAACCACTTCCAACGAGCTCTGGCAATATAAACCACTTCCAACGACCTCTGGCAATATAAACCACTTCCAACGAGCTCTGGCAATATAAACCACTTCCAACGACCTCTGGCAATATAAACCACTTCCAACGACCTCTGGCAATATAAACCACTTCCAACGAGCTCTGGCAATATAAACCACTTCCAACGACCTCTGGCAATATAAACCACTTCCAACGACCTCTGGCAATATAAACGACTTCCTTTCGGGTTGAAGTCAGCACCTGCTGTGTTCAGTAGGCTAATGATGAGAGTGTTATCGGGGTTGATAGGTCCCACAGCGTTGCTGTACCTCGATGACGTAATCGTGCTGGGAAAGTCATTAGAGGAGCACATGCATAATTTGAGGAAACTCTTGCTAAGGCTGAGGTCACACAACCTCAAAGTGAATTTCGAAAAATGCAGTTTTTTTTGGAAAATCGGTAACATTGGTGGGTCATACAGTGGGCCGGATGGGTATCAGTCCATTGCCAGATAAAACCAGGGATATTCAAGAGTTCCCAGTTCCACAGAACAAGAAAGAGTGCAAATCTTTCCTGGGGTTGGTTAGCTATTATCGGCGATTTATTAAAGATTTTTCAAAAATTGCAAGACCATTACATCAGATCAGTTGACTTGCAGAGTTCGTGTGGGGGAAGGAACAACAGCAGGCGTTCCAGGTACTGAGGGCTGCTGTCAGCTCTCGCAGTATCTTGGCGCACCCAGATTTTAGCAAACCGTTTCTGGTGTATGCGGATGCTTCTGGCGCAGCGATAGGTGGTGTGGTAGCTCAGGTGGATGAGCGAGGACGGGAGCGTCCCATTGCATTTTGTTCACGAGTACTATGTCCTGCAGAGAGGAACTATAGTACGATTGAGAGGGAAGCGCTAGCGATCACATTCATATTACAACGGAACCGGTACATCTTGCTTGGACATGAAATTTGGCTCAGAAGCGATCACAAACCCCTTAAGTATGTGTTCGAGTCCAAGGAGCCTTGTCAGCGACTGGCACGGTGGGTTACCTCGCTCTCAGAGTTTAACATTACAAACTTTGAACATGTACCAGGGAAAAGCAATGTGGTCGCTGACGCGTTGTCAAGGTGTCACAATGTAGCAGTGGTGAGTGAAAGGGGGGAGGAAGATGTGTCGTGGAATGTGAGGGAGTTGATACGGAGTCAGGAAGGTGACCCCCTGTGGGGGGAGGTAAGGAAGTTTTTGAGGGGTCAGCGTGCGGAGTTGAGGAAGTCACTTCCAGCACCAGTGGATGAGTTTGTGGTTGAAGATGAGGTGTTGTATCATCTTGGTAGGGTCTCGGGTATACGGTCTGAACCAGTATACCAGGCAGTCTTGACACCGGAGTTCCAGAGGACTGCAATGTATCTGTGTCATAACATCCCAGCAGCAGGCCATGGAGGGGAGTTCAAGACGTTGCAGAGGGCACGTCAAAGGTTCTATTGGCCATCCATGGGTAAAGATATCAAGGTCTATGTAGCCTCTTGTGACAGTTGTCTGAGGTACAAGGCACATAGGTTGGGGGCGGAACCTTTGCGTAGGTGGCCGGATGTGAGTACTCCCTTCGCGAGAGTACACATAGATCTCATTGGGCCGCTACCACAAGCTCATTCAGGGGCGAGGTACATATTTGTAGCAGTGGATGCACTCACACGGTTCACTGTGGTGAGTGCACTCCGTTCTAAGTCGGCAGAGGATGTGAACCAGGCCATGGTGGAAAGTGTGTTAACCAGGTTTGGAGCTCCTCAACAAGTTGTGTCAGACCAAGGGTCAAAGTTTATCAATCAAGTATTTCAAAGCATCGCGAGTGTGTATCAATTCAAACATACTCCAGTGCTGGCATATCGACCATCGGCGAATGGTTTGGTTGAAAGACACAATGCTGAAGTAATCAGTATTCTGCGGCATTTGGCTGCAGATGATGTGCTTGCATGGGATCAGAGTTTGTCGATGGTGGAGTCGGCGCTCAACACGGGGTTCAATAGGTCGGTGGGAGAAACCCCGCATTTTTTGTTGCATGGGTTCGATCCCCGACTTCCGTTCACGACGTTCACAAGCAAGCAACCGCCATGCTATGCGTTAGACTTCAAAAGTGTTGTCTGTAGGCGAGCAACCAAGGCATTTGACTTGGTGAAACTACATTTAAGAAAGTCGACAGAGGTAGCAGAGGCATATTATAATGCGCGGAACAAGGTCCAAGCAAAGGTGATCAATGAAGGTGATAGGGTATTCGTGAAGCAGATGCACGCTCAGGCAGAAGGTAAGTTGGCACCCAAGTTTGTGGGGCCATGTCGGGTAATTAGCAAAAAGAATGCAGAAGTTAAGGTTAAGGTGCTAAACACAGGGCATGTGTTCTCCTGTCACCCAGACCGCGTCTATACACTGACCGGTCAGGCAAGTGAGGAGCCATACCCTCGTGGTGCATGGCCATGGTAGTTTTTGTAGAGTGTGGGGTAGTGTGTAGAGTGCGGTGTTGAGTGGTGCATGGGCATGGTAGTTTTGTAGAGTGTGGGGTAGCGTGTAGAGTGTTGTGTAGAGTAGCATGTGTAGTGGGTGGTGTAGTGTTGTGGCGTTTGGACGCCTGGTATGGAGTGTGGTGTTGTGGAGTACATAGCGGCACAGGAGGCCAGGTGATGGTGGGTACGGTGAGTATCGGTGTAATGAGGTCAGGTGCGTCAGGACGCAGAGCCTGGCTGTTGAGAGACGTGGTGTTATAATGAGGTCATCAGTGGCCAGAGGTTATGGTGTGTCGGAGTGGGTAAGTCTTATGGATACGATTACAATGTAGAAATTCAAAATTTCAGGTGTTGATGGTTGCAGTGGGCGAGCCAAGTAGATATACTAATTTCTCATTAATTAAGTTGTTACAGGAATCTCGCTAGAGGCGAGCCAGTGGCAGTATGATGCTTTAGTGACATTAGTTGTGAAATGATTTTAATGTGGTATTTATTGTGATAATGTATGTGTATGTATATACTGTATGTGTATGTATATACTGTATGTGTATGTATATACTGTATATTACCTCATCGGCACCATTACTGAGTGTTAGGCTTGAGAAGGTCCCCCGGGATCATGTCACAGAGCTTCAGGTAGAGTAGAAGGGAAGCTATGAGGCTTCACTCAGTAATTCTAGAAAAAAGGGGGAGGAAGTGAAGCCAACGTGACGTTATAGGCGAAATTCGCCCCCTGACATCAAAGCAAGGATAAGGGCCAGCTGCAATGGTTTTGCAGCTGCGCTCAGGCTATATACGGGGAGAGAGTAAGGAGCCGAGGGGGTTATGTAATAATGGGATCGAGCCAGGGGGCTCCGAGGGAATATTTTGCAGGTACAGCGGTCGGGAAGGTGTGAATACAGGTGGACACACTCTGGGCAGATGGTCCTAGAGTAATGTGCTACAGCTGTGGTGAGCACAGCAAGGAAGGATGACCAGAGAGCTGTGAGGTATCTATAGCGTTCTGGGGTTGGTGCCCTGGAACGAGACGTCAGCACAGACCCAAGGGAACATGACCCTGGGGTAGGAATCTCCGTTGCTCTGGAGGCCAGGATCACGTTAGCTCAGAGCAACGATGGGACATTGACAACATTCACCAGGCTGGACAGCCTGGGTTTTGTCTGGGTCATGGAGGATCTATGACCTAGCAACCATGGGACACGAAGACAAGAGAAGTGATGTTGCCAATTGTGGAGGAGGCCAGTGAAACATTGTGTGACCATTGTAAGCCCTTATGTCAACAGTACAGGGCAAGATGTTAAAGTGTTAGTAACTTATTACTAAGGATGAAGAACCTTAGATATATGTGTGTGTGTATATATTAATGACTAGTGTCATTTCTGTTTAAGTGCCAGCATTCTGGTCCATGTAATTTTATGGTTATGTTTGTATGTAATTATATGTCAGCAGTTTAGGTATATGTGCATTGTTGGAGATGGGAAAAATTATTACAGACTATTCTACCTATGCTATGATGTGAATATAATGTATATGTTGGAGAAGTGTTGAGAGTCATGTCGGGGAAAATTTTAATTTATTTCATCGTGTGTATGATGAACTTATTGGATGATTTTTTTAGTTGTACACATATGGTGGGTGCATCCTCCAGGTCCTTGCACTAATGGAACCATTGCAATGATGCATATGGGGACATATGCGTGTTTAAGGAGGGGAGTGGTGTTGTAATCCACAAGTTAGTAGGAATTATTAGCTAGAGGATCATTACTACAACACTTAACGAATGATGATTGGAAGTACATGTTAAGTAGACAGACTATGGATCACATATCTAAGAAAGGTCAATGGATTAAGACCGAAGCTGTTTAGCCAAATTAATAATTCCTGGAAAGAGGAATTATTCTTCGTCAGGCTTCTAGGATCAAGGTTACCGCTCTAGGGATAAGGTTAATCGGATTATACCTTTCTTGAGAGGCGGGGTGAAATGTTTGAGGCCATGGCTGACTGGAGTTAGTCTGATTGTGGGAGTTGAACCGAGAAGTCCTCTGGATTCCCGTTTGCGGCAGCAGCGAAGTGTAGCAGACAGCTATGCGAGAACCTGATGTGATCTTAGTGACCAAGTTAAGTCTGCAGTATGTGAGTATTGAATGTAAGACTAACCGGGTGTGGAGCGTTGTAGTAATCATTCCGTATTAGGGACTTAGGCGGAAGTTACGAGTGTGGGTGGTGATCGCGGAGGTCAAGTGGTCTATGGGTATTGGAAATGTATTTACCTAATAGAGTATGTTAATATGTTATTATTTGTCAGAGTCTATTCTTTGTAATTAAATGACAAAACCCGACGGCCTTTAAATACCTTCCATATGTTCACTCATTGTGTTCCAGTACAAACCTAGTGGTACGCCTCAAGGGTCTGGTGTGTGTAGGAGTACACGGTGGTAGTAACGGTTGCTGAGGCAAGGTGTTATGTGTTGTGTAATCGCTGTGTTCAGAATGAACCGGGGTTCAGCGTCACGACATAATTTTGTATCAACATATAATTACAATATAAGTTACAGATGTGATTACACTGGTAAAAATATGTCTTAAGTACTAATACTGGGAAGTCAGTTTGAAGCACAAGGTAGGAAAGAATGGGGATTATTGACTTAGTTATGTTAGTTTAGGTTAGCTTAGGTTAGGTAAGGTAGGGATGAAGTTAGGTACTTTTAGTTTTTACTTTTGAATAAGGCACAAGTTGGACAATTCTTTAATTCATTAGGGAGTGAGTTTCATAGACTGGCTCCTATTATTTGCATGGAGTGTTGGCACAGATTTAGCCCGACTCTGGGGATATCAAAGAGATTTAATTCTGGTGTGGTGCTCATGGGTTCTATTTCACCTATCAAGGAAACGTTTCACATCAAGATGAGCATTTAGAAACAAGATTTTGTACATGTAAATAGCACATGAGAATGTGTGGAATGTATATTTAGCATGTTAATGAACTTAAACAGAGGGGAGCTGTGTTGTCTCAAGACAGAGTTTGTTATAGTTTTAATAGCTGATTTTTGCTGAGTGATGATGGGCTTATAAATATCTCCAAAATGGCTAGGGAAGACCATGCATGTCATTTTCTTACTGTCTCAACGTCGTCGTCCTCAGAGGTTTCGTCCACGTCTTGTGGTAAACTGAGAAAGATTCCAGCGAGTGTTTGAGACGTCTTGTCCCGTGCGCTGACTGACAGACCTGACGCCAAACACTTCCTGACGTCTGTCATCAGCGGCTCTCGGTACGTTTTCTGAACTGTCTCGCCACACGCTATGCGCTGTGTGCATTGGATTTAAACATAAGTGCGGGAAGAAGATAAAAATAGTGACATTTTATGTATCAACGTTTAAACTAAATTAAAGTAGTTTCTGTTATTCAAACGAGTGTTTTGCAATATATAAAAAGAGAAAGTAGAGTTTATTGAAGGTAAAGCTTCGCCAGTGTAGGCTTTATAAAATATTACAGCCGAACAGTGGGTTGGTAGGCATACTTCTGGAGGAAAGATAACGAGGGGGGAGGAATAGGGGTGAGGGCAAGGTTGTGGGGGGGGGGGGGGTCACTTATGAGGCGAAGGAATGACAAGACGGAGATGGATACAGCGAAAGTACACGGGAGGCATCTCCCGTCACGCAGGGTGCAGTCGCACCTCCACAGATCTCCAGTATCATCTATTGATACTGGTAATGGCTCAAAAGGGCCACCACTTACGGGCTATTCATGCCCGTGCCACCTTTTGGGTGGCTTAATCTTTATCAATCATCAATCAATCAGCGAAAGTATAGATAAGGTGAAGGTGGGAGCGAGCGAGGGCACCACTGTATAGTCCCCGGCCAGAACACTAAATATAATCAAGACTGTTACATGCAAAAGATTATAACCAATAAACTCTACTCTCTTCTCGGTGTTTCAAAGTCAAATTACGTCACAGGCCAGAAGCATGAAAGTGCATCACTTTTGATTAAATATACGAAACTTTGATTTTTTTTTTTAATACAGCACTAAGACGGTGTTGTGAGGGGCGACGGAAGCGCGTCTTACCAGAGGGTTCCTGTTGACGTACTGCTCCCTCAGGAAGGTCATAGTCTCCTCAAAGTCATCGGCAGTCATCATGGACAGTTCAATGTGGCTGGACAAGTCCATCATGTAGAGTCCCACGCGCTCCTCCTATATAAAAAAAAATTATATATATATATATATATATATAATGTCGTACCTAGTAGCCAGAACGCACTTCTCAGCCTACTTTGCAAGGCCCGATTTGCCTAATAAGCCAAGTTTTCATGAATTAATTATTTTTCGACTACCTAACCTACCTAACCAAACCTAACTTTTTCGGCTACCTAACCTAACCCAACCTATAAAGATAGATTAGGTTAGGTAGGGTTGGTTAGGTTCGGTCTTATATCTACGTTAATTTTAACTCCAATACAAAAAAATTGACCTCATACATAATGAAATGGGTAGCTTTATCATTTCAAAAGAAAAAAATTAGAGAAAATATATTAATTCAGGAAAACTTGGCTTATTAGGCAAATTGGGCCTTGCATAATAGGCCGAGAAGTGCATTCTGGCTACTAAGTACGACATATATTATATATATATATATATATATATATATATATATATATATATATATATATATATATATATATATATATATATATATATATATAGTTATATACACTATAATATTAGTATATTTTGGTAGCAGTCTTTCCTGTAGACATATATTGGTGCTATATTAAGGGGGTGCTATATTAAGCTGGATTAGGGCATGGCTATACCAAAGGAAACAGAGAGTTAGTATAAATGGAATCAAGTCAGAGTGGGAAAATGTTGTAAGTGGAGTGCCTCAAGGCTCTGTCCTGGGACCTCTGTTGTTTATAATATATATAAATGATTTAGATTCAGGTTTGAGTAGCAACATTTGCAAATTTGCCGATGATACGAAAATCGGTAGGGAAATTAATTCGGAGGAGGACTCACTATCACTTCAAGTTGATCTAGATAGGGTTTTGAAATGGTCAAAGGATTGGCAGATGCAGTTTAATGCTGATAAATGTAAAGTTCTGAGGTTAGGTAATGATGATAGAGTTACAAGATACGAGCTAGATGGTGTTGTGATTGCGAAGTCGGATTGCGAAAGGGATCTGGGAGTTATGATTAGTAAGAATTTAAAACAAAAGGATCAATGCATAAATGTTCGTAATAAGGCAAATCGGACACTGGGATTTATTAATCGCAGCGTTAGTAACAAGACACCTGGTGTGGTTCTCAAGCTATATCTTGCTCTAGTTAGGCCCCATTTAGATTATGCAGTTCAGTTTTGGTCGCCATATTATAGAATGGATATAAATTCACTTGAACGTGTCCAGCGTAGGATGACTAAGTTAATTCCCCAAATTAGAAATCTTTCATATGAAGAAAGATTAACAAAGCTTAAGTTGCATTCACTGGAAAGGCGAAGAGTTAGGGGTGACATGATAGAGGTTTACAAGTGGATGAATGGACATAACCGGGGGGATATTAATAGGGTATTAAAAGTATCAACACAGGACAGAACACGAAACAATGGATATAAATTGGATAAGTTTAGATTTAGGAAAGACTTGGGTAAATACTGGTTCAGTAACAGGGTTGTTGATTTGTGGAACCAATTGCCGCGTAACATTGTGGAGGTGGGGTCCCTCGATTGTTTCAAGCACGGGTTGGACAAGTATATGAGTGGGATTGGGTGGTTATAGAATAGGAGCTGCCTCGTATGGGCCAATAGGCCTTCTGCAGTTACCTTTGTTCTTATGTTCTTATGTTCTTATATTATTAAATATGACCGAAAAAGTAGGATTAATAATTCTAACACGAATTTTCTCAATCTTTCGTACATTACGCTTCACTGTTGGAGGTAAATTAAAAATCAATTCTCCAAAATTCATTTTTATTTCTAGTCTGACGCGACACGGGCGCGTTTCGTAAAACTTATTACATTTTCAAAGACTTTAGTTCACAAATACACAACTGAACATACGTATCTCCGATTTTATATCTACATTTGAGTGAGGTGGGAGGGGTGATGTGGCATTAACACAAGACAGAACAAGAGGGGATATTAATAGGGTATTAAAAGTATCAACACAAGACAGAACACAAACAATGGGTATTGAATAGAAGTGTTTGTAGAAAGCCTATTGGTCCATATTTCTTGATGCTTCTATATTGGAGCGGAGTCTTGAGGTGGGTAGAATATAGTTGTGCAATAATTGCACAACTTTATATAACACTATATATATATATTATATATAGTTATATACACTATACACTAAAGTTATATACACTAAATATATATACACTAAAGTTATATACACTATATATATATACACTATAGTTTCATTATAAAACCACTACAGGCCCCTTGCCTTCTATTACGGAATATTCATGCCCGTGCCACCTCTTGGGTGGCTTAATCTTCTTCAATCTTACCTTCTAATCCCTGTAGGTGTACCTCCACTGTGCGTCTTACTAGTTCCTGCCTACTGGAGGATATTATTCGTACACACAATATGATGCCAAGACAATAGGAAGGATAAGAAACTTGGATGATTGTCATGCCCTTCATGAAGACCTGAACAAAAGTATATGGAACACCACTTGGCAAATGGAATTTAATGTGAATAAATGCCATGTTATGGAATGTGGAATAGGAGAACAGACCCCACACAACCTATAAATTATGTGAGAAAGTTTTAAAGAATTCTGATAAAGATCTAGGGGTGGTTCTAGTTAGAAACTATCACCTGAGGACCACAAAGAACGTTGTGTGAGGAGCCTATGCCACGCTTTCTAACTTCAGAATTGTTTTTAAATACATGGATGGCGAAATACTAAAGAAATTGTTCACGACTTTTGTTAGGCCAAAGCTAGAATATGCAGCAGTTGTGTGGTGCCCATATCTTAAGAAGCACATCAACAAACTGGAAAAGGTGCAAAGACATTCTACTAAGTGGCTCCCAGAACTGAAGGGCAAGAGCTACGAGGAGAGGTTAGATGCATTAAATATGCCAAAACTAGAAGACGGAAGATAAAGAGGTGATATGATCACTACATACAAAATAGTAACAGGAATTTATAAAATCGATAGGGAAGATTTCCCGAGACCTGGAACTTCAAGAACAAGAGGTCATATATTATAACTGACTAAACAAAAATGCCGAAGAAATATGAAATTTCACTTTCGCAAACAGAGTGGTAGACGGTTGGAACAAGTTAGGTGAGAAGGTGGTGGAGACCTATCCAGAGCTAGTACATACCAAGCCTAAAGAGAACTTCGTTCTCTTTTAAAGTTCCTCGGGACGACACATTTGTATCAGCTAAGGCCTTAATTTTTTAGTGCATGCCCTTTATTTTGTATTCATATATTTAAATCCCTCATTATAAATCCTAGTATTTACCCCACACACGAGACTAGCACTGTAGTACATTGTTTTAATATACAGTACATAATATACATTTCATACCTATTACAAACTAAGGGAATATTAACTGATCTAACAGTTATGTAAAACATCAAGCCTATTAGTGTATACTTAAAGCTGTGGTATTTTGTGCATACCCACAATCTCTACATTTGGACAAATTTTCGGGATGTTACCCAAACAAATATAAACAGAACTCACGTGAAACGCAATAACCGCTGTTGTCTGCACCTCCCGCGTCAGCTGGGCCAGAGGAGTCTGCGTCACTCGCGGTTGTGTTGTGAGCACAAAACTCTTCAGATAGTTGCCAGGCGTTTCTTCCGCACTTTGTTGAAATTCTGTTAAAAATACTTATAGTTCAAGATCTCTCTAATTGGAATGCAATGCCTCAAGCCATTCTCTATGAAAAACTTCCTCCAGCCTTAAAAATTGTATTAGCAACTCGTGCAACTAAATGGCCACATTAAGCTTTTTTTTTTTTAAGTTAATTTATTATGCACCCCGTACCAATCGTGTGGGCGGTAGTGGAAAGTGTTATAGAGGCACATAATGTGCTCACAGACTGAATCCCACAATTCATTTGGCTAAGTAAGTTGTAGTGTTGAGCTCGTTACAAAATTCAATGCACATCGTCACATCAACAATGGCCTCGAGACCGACCACAAGTACAGTTTCTAAATTAAAGCAACCAATATGTGGAGAACTAGTGTCACAATTGATGTTTTTCTTGCGTATTAAAAATGTTTTTTTATAATTTGTATAAATAAACATGTGTCATACAAAATGACAGACAACCCCATATAACCAGTAGGATCCAAAACTTACATAAGCAATAAAATGACGGCGTCATAGTGACATATACAACCTCCACACACATATATTCTGTAAAATTTTAACTTATTTACGTTAGGATAGGCTAGGAGGGGGCCAAGCCAGTGTTCGCACTCTTAAATACCCGCCATAGCACGGTGTCGTCCCACAGGAAAATTCTTTCTTTCATTCTTTCCTCCAAAAATCCAGCGTCCCCTGGATACTTATTTTGTCACAAACGATAGCACCATTTGGCAACATTGCTGCACACCTGACAGGGTTAGTTTATGTTTTGCAACCCATCATATGAATGTGTGTGTGTTTTAGAGACGGTGAAAAGTGTGTGTAGTAGATACGATAATCAACTATAGTAGGAGAGAATAATTTGGGAGTATATATAATTTCAACTATCTCCAGAGGCACAAACTAGGTAACATCGGAGGCATATGGGACCCTGGCAAATATTAGAACGTTTAAAAACCTAAATAAGGACTTAAAAGGCAATTTAGATAAATTAGATTAATATTGGAATATGCAGCACTGACATGGAATCGGCACCTTGTGTGAAGAATAAAATAAAAATTCAAGTACATAGGCATACAACAAGATTAGTATCAGAGCTAAGAAGGAAAGCTATTAAGATAGGCTATGTGAACTAGACCTCACATCATTAGAGATGAAAGAGGCGGGACATGATCGCAAAGTAAAAGATACCGAGGGGGTATTGACAAATTGGAAAAAAGCCGCCTCTTTTAAAGAGAGAAAGTAGGGCAAGAGGATATAGGTGGAAGCTGGAAATGCAATTGAGCAGATGAATAGAAATATTTGTACGTTACGTCAGCAGTACATTTAGTGGAATGTACTGAAAGTTATTTAAACCACCTCCAACAACTTTAAGACCAGATTCAACCAAACTCGAATGTTAGAATAGTTGAATTTCAACGCAACGGGTATAAGGCTAGTAGGCAGGGGCATAAAGAGCTAATCTCACTTTCTTGTAGACACCGAAAGGCTATTACTAGCACCACCACCAAGTGCTCTCGAATCCAACTGGAAGCAGCAACAAAAGTCTTGCCTGACTCAACTTTGTCCGGCGCTAAACATCACCTAGCAGTTATCCAGAGGAGCATAACCTTCCCACAAATTCAACCTGTCCTCAGGCTACGCTCAAAGCTGCAACCGTCCCCAAAAATGCCTTGATAAATTTAAATTAAGAATAGGCTTTTTTTACTAGACATGCATTAACATTCTATGCATTCTAGACATGCATTAACATTCAGCCGTGGGTTAGATTAGGTGTTTAGGTTATGTTGCTAATGTATGTATTTGAAGTACGTGGATGAAACATATTGCATTGCTATTCGAACTGAGGTCGTCAGTTCAAGAAATGTTCGAACGCCATCAGTTGCAATTCGTGTGTAAACTTAATTCATAAATTGCTGGATTAACGAGCATTTGGCCTGTTGTTGTTGAAGATTTGCACATACAAAACCCAGATAATACATGAACTTCAATCAAAATTCGCTCAATTTCCATATATTCTAAACGCATCTAGCATAAACGAGTTCATCCTCATCAACTAATGACAAATGCTCGTTAATCCAGTCGTCAAACCCTGTTTATGAATGAAAAACAGTTTACACTAAACTGAGCAACTGATGACGTTCGAACATTTCTCCAACACTGCTTTACTGAAGACCTCTGTTCGAATCTTAACGCTATAAATGCTTCACCCACGTACTTCAAATACAAATACAGCCCGTCCTCCAAACAAAGATCCAAAAGTGATTCCATGCACCCGCCAAACCCCCTGTTTATGAATGAAAAGCGGCTTACACAAGACTCAACTGCTGACGTTCGAACATATCCGGAACAAGTGCTTCACTGACGAATTTTGTTCGAATCAACGCTATAAATGCTTCACCCACGTACTACAAATACAAATAATCGCCAACAGAACCTAAACACCTAACCTAACCTATGCTTATATATACACAATATGCTATTATAATATATATTTATACTTGAGAAAATTCCCGTTTTGAATGAATAGCATGTTAAAATTTATGAATGCGTCTGTGGGGTTGACCGCTGGATGTAATGGACTAGAGTCGAGGACGGGTTGACAAATAATCGCAAACAGAACCTAAAAACCTGTAGACCTAATTACACAAAACTACAATAAAAACGTTTATAAAAACCAGTCATGTATGAATACACACACTGGCTTCCTGACGCCCGTCAAGGAATTATTATTCCCCACCGCTTTACAAAATACTTTGGTTACCTGTCAAAACTAGATGTCCTTTTCAGGACAAATGGCAAGTAACCAGCTTCCCGTCCTCGATGAACCTCCTGTTTATATAATAGTAACTATGTGCACCATAGTACAAACCACTGACGTATTAAGAAATTAGATTTCGTATTATTCCCTTTATAATCCGAAAAAAAAACTAAAAAACTTAAATATTCCCAGAAAAAATCTTTTAAGGTCTGTACAAATTCAATATGTCCAATTTCCACTTTTTAATTGCGTTGAACGTCGGTATGTGCTTATGGTCAACCTAATCACTAAGTATTACCTAAACAGGAGAACGGGCTGATTTCCCCTAAGTAATCCTGGCTTAGGATTGCTTGTTTAGGCCTAGAATAGCTAGGTTAAATAGTGTACCACTCTTTCAAATTACATTTTAAGTACTCGAATACAAAACACTTTTGTGCGTAACTTAGTATATTTGTACACTCGACCAATAGTTACAAGACACGATTGCGCTGATCGCATAGAGATCTTTAATATACTGAACAAGCTGGAGAATATTAATCCAACCCACTTTAACATACAATTAAGGGTCAACAGCTAAGGAAAGCAAGACAAGAGATGCCGTTTCACAGCAATATACCTGTAGAATCTGCTACTCGACGAAGCTATAAATACCTAGATATGACTAATTTAAAATCCCGCTGGAAAACCCCTTGGGAACATTTAGTGGGTCGTTGACAAGACGCCGTCATGTCCCACCAACGACATTAAGAGATAAAGGCTCCCTCACGTAAATTTAGGTTATCTTGAGATGATTTCGGGGCTTTTTTTAGTGTCCCCGCGGCCCGGTCCTCGACCAGGCCTCCACCCCCAGGAAGCAGCCCGTGACAGCTGACTAACACCCAGGTACCTATTTTACTGCTAGGTAACAGGGGCATTGGGCAGAGTTTCTTTCACCCTTTGTTTCTCGCCGGGGCCCGGGATCGAACCCGGGACCACAGGATCACAAGCCCAGTGTGCTGTCCGCTCGGCCGACCGGCTCCCGACCGACCGGGAGCCGGTCAATAAGTAAATAAGTTCTATAAATTTATAGAACGCATAGAATAGAATAGGAATTGGGCGCAGCTTAGTCATATGCCATGGACAGGTTCCCATTGCATGTTATAGTTACATTATAATTAACAAGGCTGGTATTAATCTTAAATGAGTAGTTATGTGCGTTGGTGCTGGCCTTACTGTGATTTTCTTTAACCATAAGAGTAAATACTCACCACGATAAACTAACACGGTCGACGAGCGTCAGCTTTATAACAGTGTGACCACAACGCCAACAGGAAAGATGTGGTGCGCAGTTGGTGAGGAAGACTATGGTCTCAGGAGCCCACCAGCAGGAGCAGCGGCTGCGTACCAACTGGACCCCAACAATGACCCCGCAACATTCACACCCCGGAGACCAGTCCTAACAGCCTGTTGAAGGCAACCCTCTCTGTCCACCTATTGCCACCTAGTAATTTTTATCACAAAAAGTAACATATACGCTATCAGTAATTTATTTGAAATTATAGACAAAGACGTTCACTCACCACTTTCTTGGTTAATAACAATGAAAAATGCGAAATTAAATATTAACAAAAAAATCATCTTGTGTCTAAGCGAGCGTTCAATTTGGTAACATCAATACAGTGCTATTCTCTGGTTGCTGAGTGCACACGAGGAGTCACAATAACGTGGCTGAAAAATGTTGACCAAACTACATTTATTTATTTATTTATTTACTTATTTATTTATATATTTATATATTTATTTATTTATTTATATACAAGAAGGTACAATGGGTTTGTGAGAATACATAGCATAGTACAGTAATTGCACTCTTGTAAAGCCACTAGTACGCGCAGCGTTTCGGGCAGAAACTAGAAAGTGATACATACTAGAAAGTGAAGAGACGACGACGTTTCGGTCCGTCCTGGACCATTATGTACCTATTTGTATATAAATAAATAAATAATCACAATCGACTTGAGAATGGTCCAGGACGGACCATAACGTCGTCGTCTCTTCACTTTCTAGTGTGTGGTCTGGTCAACATTTCTCTGGTTGCTGTTTATAAACAGCATATTTTCATGCTGTTTATATACAGCATTCATTTTATATTTTCATGTTCATAAATATGGAATATTTATCAACAAAGTTAAAAGGTAAAGCTATCATAGAAAACTAGTTACTTATGTACCGTAAGTACAGTAGTATCATTTATGTATATGGTATGTAATGAATTATTATGCGCGTAGTAAGTAATGGAATATTCTGGTTTATGCATGTGATAAGTAATGGAATATTCTGGTTTATGCATGTGATAAGTAATGGAATATTCTGGTTTATGCATGTGATAAGTAATGGAATATTCTGGTTTATGCATGTGATAAGTAATGGAATATTCTCGTTTATGCATGTGATAAGTCATGAAATATTCTGGTTTATGCACGCGGTAAGTAATGAAATATTATGATTTATGTACATGGTAAGTAATGAAATACAATATTATGATTTATGTGCATGATTTAAATCAATTTCAAGGTTTTATGTATCACAGATAGTTCTGAATGGTGCTCCAGATATGCAATAACAGTACAACTTTTGTCTCGAATCCTTATTTTATCAAAACTACGCTTTTTCAATTTCACATTCGAACTAGGCCATTTCAGTGCATATATTTGATTTAACCCCACTAAATGATCATTCCAGGCAGCAGTATTAAGTACATTACCATCCAATAGGCTCTTCACGTCGGTACCTCCTGTTTCATGACGTCATTCTTTTTTTGGCGCCACCGTGTCGCTCCAGTGAGACGTCCGATCCACGTGTCCCAGGTTGCACACTCTTGTATCTTTATATGTTTTATTTATGCTATAATTGCATGGAAGTTATATTATTATTATGTTCTGTGATATATGGAGTTAGTAGGTTGTGGGGAGATTGCATATCTCGGCGCGTGGGTTATCGTGAGGTTATCTTGAGATGATTTCGGGGCTTTAGAGTCCCCGCGGCCCGGTCCTCGACCAGGCCTCCACCCCCAGGAAGTAGCCCGTGACAGCTGACTAACTCCCAGGTACCTATTTACTGCTAGGTAACAGGGGCATTCAGGGTGAAAGAAACTTTGCCCATTTGTTTCTGCCTCGTGCGGGAATCGAACCCGCGCCACAGAATTAAGAGTCCTGCGCGCTATCCACCAGGCTACGAGGCCCCTGGAGGCGGGAAGGTTGTGTGAAGTGGCAGCCCATCATCCAAAAATGAGAGTACTTGTGGTGACGATGTGGCCGATCGTAGAAATTTGGATATGACGGACGAATAGAATGTAGATTTTTGTATTCTCGAATTTTATAAAAACTGTACAAGTTTTTCTGTTGCAATGAAACGTAACCTAATCAGTATGGAGCCTGACAGCTGAGTGGACAGCGCTTCGGATTCGTGGTCTTGAGGTTCTGGGTTCGATCCCCGGTGGAGGCGCAAACAAAGGGGCAGTTTCTTTTACCCTGATGCCCCTGTTACCTAGCAGTAAACAGGTACCTGGGACAGCTGCTACCTGTGGATGTGTAACAAAAGGAGGCCTTCCTTTCTTGATCGAGACAAGAAAGGGAGCGAGTCCGAGAGTCCAAATGAGTGGGCTCACCAGAATTAAGAAGGGACAGAGAAGAAGAGAGGATGAAAGGTTCAAGGAGGCGACCCCGGGTGTTTGTCAGCACATCACCCCAAAGGGCACGACGACAAATGAAATCACCCAGCAGGAGCACAGGCTCTGGCAAGGAGTCTAGGAGGTGTTTAAGATTGGGAAGAGAAAGTGGGACAGTGGGGGGGAGATAAATGGAGATAAACCGTGTACCATCTACGCACAAAGACACGGGCGGCAGAACAGTGGAGAGGCGAGGAAAAAAGTAAGGGGACAAAGGGAACATCGGAACGAATCAAGAGAGCAGAAGAATAGGGGAGAGAAAAGAATAGCCACGGAAGCGACCAGGACGAGAACCAAGCATCGGCTCCTGGAGACAGACACAAAGGGGCGAAAACTGTGAAATGAGAAGTTGGAGGTCAAGGAAATTGGCGTAAAAATCAAGGATGTTCCACTGAAGAAAAGACATCAGCAAAGAGAGAGAGGAGAGCAACAGAGAGCAAAGAAGAAACAAAGGTGAAGAAGGAACACAGCACGCTAAAAAAGCACAGAGTCAGGATCAGGGTCAGCGAAGTCAGGGTTAGGGGCATCGGTAAACTGAGTAAAGAAGGAGGGCAAGAAGCGGGAGGGTGGACCAGAGGTGAACGAGCAGGGTCTGGAGGAGAAGGAAGGGGAGGAGGGGGGCAGAAAGAGGGGAGCGCACCTCAGCAAGGGCAGTAACCGAGATGGAACTGGGGGCTAAAGAAACCCCCACAGTAGGAACAGGGGGCACCACCACCGAAGCGGGAGGGGAAGGAATGATAGAATCAGAGAGAGGGGGTGAAGAAGAAAGCGAAGCTTTCTTACCTACCGGGGAGGAGGAAGGAGAGGAGCCAGGTTTCCGCTTCTGACTCAAAGATACAGGCGTCCCAGTAGCAACGTACTGGGCAACAGACTCCAGTGTCTCGATAGGAGGAGAAGAGCGAAAGCGAACAACACAACCATCAGGAGAGCGATGGACGTCGGCCCGCACAGTCAGGCGGCGTGGAGAGCCAAGAGACGGAGGAGAAGGACGGGAAGAAGGACTAGAAGGAGAGGAAATAGAAGACACAGGAGACGTGACAGACTGGGTAGAAAGAAGGGGAGCCCTAGACAGAGAACTAGGAGGGGAACCCTTCGGGACAGAATGGAGGGAAACAGGGGAGGTGGTGGTGGGCGTGTCCGGGTCTAAGTCTCAGAAACGGTTGTGAGACTGAGGAAGGCGGGAAGGGCGAGGAGAGGAAGAGCGCACCACGCGAGCATAGGAGACACCGGTGAAAGAGGGGAGACGACGAACTTGGCGCCGAGCTTCAGGAAAAGACAAACGGTCCCGGTGCTTCAAGTTGAGGACAGCCGCCTCAAGTTTGTAACGTATACAGGTGCGGGAGAAGGCAGGGTGGGCCTCACCGCAATTGAGGAAGCGAGCCTGGGGAGAAGTGCACTCCAACTTAGAGTGACCCTCGCTTCCACACACAGGACAGACAGAGACAGGACTAGAGCATTTGACGGCACCATGCCCAAACGTCCAGCACTTACTGCAGAGCCGAGGAGATGGAATATACTCCTGAACGGAGCACCTGGCACCAGCAAGAATGACAGAGGATGGAAGGGTCCTACGATCAAAGGTAACCTTCACAACCCGAAGAAGCAGACGGCGATGACCACGAGGGGGACGAGTAAATGTATCCACCTCGAGGACAGAATGACCCTGGGCCTCGAGGACATGCTTGATATCCTCGTGGCAGTCTTTGAGATCCCTAACACCGGTCGCAACATGGGGTGGGAGGAGAACAGTGCCAACACTGGCATTCAACCGAGCGTTCTTCGAGACCCGAACAGGGGTTTTGCCAAGGCAGGATAAGGCGGCCAAGCAAGTGGCCGCATCCTGAGAAGGAGCAGCAATGACACGGGTACCAAGACGAGTGGGGTTGAAGGTGACAGAGGCATCCACGGAATCGACAAGATGCCTATGAACGGAAAAATCGTCAGGAGGAGTTGAGTCCAAAGGTTGGAGGTCAAAGTACTTAATCCACATATCAGGACCAAACAAAGCATGGAACGAAGTAGGATGGGAAGGGAGCATACGAGAGCGGCCGTGGCGGGTACGGCGATGAGAACCCGTAGAGAGACACGGGTCGAAAGGTGCAGTAGTCGCAAGAAGAGATGGAGCCGTGCAAGGGGACGAGACGGTCACCACAGCAGGCTTGGGGCTCGACCCAACCACAGAGGAGGGAGGGGAGCAGGAAGGAAGAGTCCGGTCTGGGCCTAAACCGGGCTCTGTAGCGGAGGCTACAGATCCCGGTCTTCCAGGACGGTCCGACTCAGGGGCCTGGTCGCCCACCCCATGAGCCTGGTTAGGAGTAGTCAAGTCGTCATCCATATAGCAAACCAATATATAAGGGATGGGACCCGGAACCAAGGGATACCACCTACCAGGGCAGCCAGGGAGGCCGAGCGCAGGCCAGTGCAGGAAGGGGGTGTTGTCTCCAGCGGTGCTCCCCCTTTTCAACAGGGGAGTCCTACTACTTCGTTTGTTCTCCCACACTGGTGCTAAGACCCCAGTCCCCCTATCGCCCCAGCCTGGACACCCAACTATCCACTCAGGGCGGCCTCTCACAGGCGACCCCTCCAGCAGGTGGTTCGATGGCTCACATGGCCCCTACATGATGCCCTTCAGCACCTACACCACCCAAAGAGGGGGCACAGGCAACCTACACCTGTCCCAGGGATGTACGTGAGCCCCTCACCAAGGCAAGGAGGCACCACGGAGGGGGCGCCGTGGAAAGTGGGAGGATCTGCTGCATGGGTGACAGCTTCTCCCTCGTATCAACCTACCCTGGCTTTTCGCCCTGGAGAGGCCACTCCAGACCGACAACCAGAGTGCAACACCATAGTCTCCTGAGACTGATAAATGCCTATAACTACGCTGTCCGCTCGTAGTGGACAGCGAACCCCGAGTGGACAGCGCTCGGGGTTCGTAGTTCTAATTAAGGGTCCGGGTTCGATCCCCGGCGAAGCAATTAGGCAGAGTTTATTTTCACCCTGATGCCTCTGTTCACCTAGCTGTAAATAGTAAGTAAGTAAGTAATTATCAAAAGAAGGCACCAAACCGGGAAGGCTATGTAGCACCATCAAATACGCAAAATAATCAGAGGGCGCTAAATATCACCAAGGATGCCAATACGAGAACAAAAACGCATAAGGCGAACGATATCAAAAGTATCCGAGTCACCAAGAATTCTATCGAGGGACAGGTGACCGCGAGGGGCGGTCGGAAAGCAAAACATACGCTCGTCCTGGAAGTCAGGACATTCAAGAAGGACATGCACGACCGTAAGAGGGACAATGCAACTAGGACAATAAGGAGCAGGGCGGCGCTCCATCAAGTGACCATGGGTTAAGCGAGTATGGCCAATACGCAACCTCGCCAGAGCTGTTTCCCACCGCCGGTTACGGTGGAAGGAGGACTGCCACGAGGAAACACAACATTTAAGAGTACGTAGCTTGTTACCAGTAACAGACAACCAAGAAGCCCGCCAACGGGTAAGGACTGAGGAATGGATAACCGGGTAAAAGTCGGAATACGGAATGCCCTTACGAGAGATGGGACAAGAGCGGACAGCTTCCTTGGCGGCAGCATCCGCACGCTCATTTAAAGACACACCAATATGGCTGGGAACCCAACAAAACTCAACCGACTTAAATTTACTATGAACGAGAAACAGCCAATGCTGGATCTCGACAACCACTGGATGAACTGGATTAAAGGACCCGAGAGCCATGAGGGCACTACGAGAGTCAACAACAACTACAAAGGAAGACTGACAACGAGAAAGTAGGAGACGAAGAGCATAGAGAATAGCATAAAGTTCCGCTGTAAAGATGCTAGTCTCCGGAGGCAAGCGACACATATAAGTGCGATCAGGAAAAACAACAGAGTAGCCAACACCGTCCGCTGACTTAGACCCATCGGTGAAGACAGAAACGGAGCGGGAGTGAGAAGAAAAGTGCTCGAGGAAAAGGCGTTTTAGAACCGTAGGAGGGGTAAAAGCTTTAGTGACACGGGTCAAGGAAGTACAAAACCGCGGAAGAGGGACCCTCCACGGGGGCAAAGAAGGAACAACACGAGGAGAAACATCAGAAATACGAACGGAAAGAGAATCCTGCAGGCGAGATAACCGGACAGAAAGAGGGAGGTGGTGAAGAGGAACAGGAACCGCAGGAGGGGTAAAAGTTAAAGCACGACAGAGGCGAGAGGAAGGATGTTGCAAGGACCGCGCAAGATAGCGAAGACAGTAGCGATCACGGCGGTCCTGGAGAGACAGGAAGCCAGTGTCAACATACAAGCTAAGGACGGGAGTCGAACGAAAGGCACCAGAACTGAGGCGCAACCCAGTATGGTGCAAAGCATCAAGACGGCGAAGAGTAGAAGGAGAAGCAGACGAGTAAGCAGGGCAACCATAATCGAGCTTAGACAGGACGAGAGAGGAATGTAAAGCAAGGAGAGTGCGCCTATCTGCCCCCCAAGAAGTATGGGACAAGACCCGAAGGAGGGTAAGGGCCTTAGAGCACTCAACACGGAGGTAAGAGATATGGGGAGACCAAGACAAACGAGTGTCAAGGAATAACCCCAAAAGCTTCGCGGAATCTTTGTATTCAAGGGGATGACCATAAAGTGACAAAGAGGGACGAAGAACAACCCGTTTCCGCGTAAAAGTCATGGCACAAGTCTTAGAAGTAGAGAACTTGAAGCCATGACCTGTGGCCCAAGACGACACGGCATCAATTGCAAGTTGAAGCCGGCGTTGAAGGAGAGGCGAATCATCACCCTGACAACAAAGGGTAAGATCATCGACATAGAGAGCGGAGAAGACACCAGAAGGAAGAGAGGAAAGAAGACCATTGAGGGCAACAAGAAAAAGAGTAGTGCTCAGAACACTACCCTGGGGCACACCTTCGTATTGCTGAAAAGAGGGAGACAGAGCGGTACCAAGGCGCACCCGAAAGGAACGACGAGAGAGGAAGCTGCGGAGAAAGAGAGGGAGATGACCACGAAGGCCAAAAGAATGAAGTTGAGATAGGATATGATATCGCCAAGTGGTGTCGTAAGCCTTTTCTAGGTCAAAAAGGACGGCAACAACGGAGGTCTTCGCAGCAAAAGCAGTACGAATATAGACCTCCAAGTTCACCAGGACATCTGTCGTGCTGCGGCACTTGCGGAAACCAAATTGAGAAGGGGAGAGGAGGTGATGGTGTTCCAGGAACCACATCAGACGAACGTTAACCATACGTTCAAAGAGTTTGCAGACACAACTTGTGAGAGCAATAGGGCGAAAGTCCTTAGGGGAAGTACCCAGAGACCCCGGTTTGCGAACAGGGAGGACAACGGCATCGAGCCAGTCCTCAGGGACTGACGACGACTCCCAGATCCGATTATACAGACTCAGTAAATACTGAGACGTGCTCGGAGGGAGATGGCGAAGCATCTCATAATGAATACCATCGGAGCCCGCCGCCGTAGAACCGCAGAGGGCCAGGGCAGAACGAAGTTCAGAGAGAGAGAAGGGACTAGCTGTAAATAGATACCTGGTAGTTAGTCAGCTGCTACAGACTGTTTCCGGCGGATGTCTCTGTTTGAAAATTAGGATTAAGGAATTGCCGGAAACACGATGCGTGCAGTACAAGTAAGTAAGGACTTTTGTATATATTATATAAAATAATAAATAACCCCCCCCCCTCCCCTTTTCCCCCTTTTCCTGCACAATTTATACTTTAATCTCAATTAGTATTAAGCTTAGGTTTAAGTGTTTTATTTTCCCCGCACCTTACCCGAAACGCTGTGCGTATTGGTGGTTTTAGGTATTGTATGTACTTGCTCTATCTATAAATTCAACATTAAGTTTGTAACTCATCATCTATGTATGTACATTTACCTGAATGAATTTACCTGAATTTGCCCAAAACGCTATGCGTACTAGTACATTTAGGTATTGTATGTACTACTTCTATCTTTAAATCAAACAATGTTTGCACTGTAACTCTGCAACTATGCATGTACCTTTTCTAAATAAATTATTATTATTATTATTATTATTATTATTATTATTATTATTATTATTATTATGAATAAACAGTTTATTTGATTTTGATTAGATTTGATTAAAATGTGATTTATGGAGTTCGAAAAATTGTTTTAGTGTATCATCACACTACGTTTACAGAAAACCAAATTTTGCAAAGAAAACGACTTTAGCATATACTTTTATATTTTAAACCATCGATTTCTATTAAAGTTACAACTAGAGAATAATCTTTTTACGACAAAGGTTTATCAACTGTAATAATCTACACGTTCGTAACATGTAATAGTCTACATTTTTGCCAGTTTACATGTAGACTATTACTGGAACGATAATATGCTTTCAGCATAATATGCTCTCCTATTTCTTTGATACATCAATGATTTGCCAAATGTTTCCAACATTCTTAAACCTATACTATTTGCTGACGATATTACCTTCATCTATTTTGAACCCCTACCCCCACACTAAATAATATTGTAAACAATGAATACAAAAATGTCCACTCATGAATGTCAACCAACAAGTAAGTAATTATCAAAAGAAGGCACCAAACCGGGTGTCAACCAACAAACTTACACTAAACAGAAAAGACCTATTACATTTTATTTGGTAGTAAATCATCAAATAAAGTTCAACTTCAGATAGACCAATGTTAATATTAGCAATAAAAATGAGGGCAAGTTCCGTGGCCTATAAATAGACAAGAGACTGAACTTCAGCACCCACATTACAATACATAGCCTAAAGTGTCTCAAAAACGGTTGGTATACTTTCTAAAATCATATTATGTTCCCCAACCTGCTCTCCTCTCATTATACTACGCGCTAATCTATCCCTATCTTTCATACGGTATCTGTCCATTGGGTAAAACCACTGCAAATTACCTCCAGCTTATCATCCCCCAGCAAATATATGCTATCAGAACTATAACAAAGTCGGTCTTCAGACAACACACAGCCCCTCTGATTAAGTCTCTTAACATGCTCAACGCTCACTCACTCCACACATTCTCATGTGTTATTTACATGTACAAAACATTGTTCCTAAATGCTAATCTTGATCTGAAACTTTTCCTTGATACGTGTTATAGAACACATGAGCACCACACCAGAAATAAATATATCTTTGATATCCCCAGAGTCGGGCTAAATCTGTGCGAACACTTCATGCAAATAAAAGAACCCAGTCTTTGGAACTCTCTCCCTGACGATTTAAAAAATTGTCCAACTTATGCCCTGTTCAAAAGTAAAACCAAAAAATACCTAATTTCATCCTCTTAGTTTCCTACCTTGTGCTTCAAACTCTCACTGTATCTTGTACTACCCACTTCCCCAGTATTAGTACTTAAGACATGCATCTTTACCAGTGTAATCACCGCTGTCAGTTTATATTGTAGTTATTTGTTGATATAAAACCTTGCTACACAAGTACCTTTTCATCTTACCTGATATGTTAGATCTACACAAGTACCTTTTCATCTTACCTGATATGTTAGATCTACACAAGTACCTTTTCATCTTACCTGATATGTTAGATCTACACAAGTACCTTTTCATCTTACCTGATATGTTACATTAAGGACCTGCCCTAAACGTTATGGGTGTTTGTGGCTTTGCAAGAATATACAAATCTTATATAATATCACCAACCCATTGTATTTTCTTGTGAATAAAATGATTATTATTATTATAATAAAGCTCTCAGCCAGCTTATCAGCAGTCGTCTGTTCCTAGTACTGGTGGGTATGCTAGAGGGGGAACAAACGGATGCAAATCCGTTTGTATCCGGCAGGAAGGAAGGCGAAGGCGGGCTCCTGTGTATTCATCTAGTTGTGTTTGCAGGGGTTGGGCTCTGGCTCCTTGCGCCCGCCTCTCAACTGATTTCACCCCCCCCCCCCCCCCACACACACACACATACTGAAAGTGTGCAGAGGCACTTTGCTTGCCACTCTCCATAGTGTATAGTAAGTCACTAGAGACGGGAGACCTACCAGAAATATGGAAGACGGCGAATGTGGTCCCAATATACAAAAAGGGCGACAGGCAAGAGGCACTGAACTACAGGCCAGTGTCCTTGACTTGTATACCATGCAAGGTGATGGAGAAGATCGTGAGAAAAAACCTGGTAACACATCTGGAGAGAAGGGACTTCGTGACAAATCGCCAACATGGGTTCAGGGAGGGTAAATCTTGCCTTACAGGCTTGATAGAATCCTACGATCAGGTGACAAAGATTAAGCAAGAAAGAGAGGGCTGGGCGGACTGCATTTTCTTGGATTGTCGGAAAGCCTTTGACACAGTACCGCATAAGAGGCTGGTATATAAGCTGGAGAGACAGGCAGGTGTAGCTGGTAAGGTCCTCCAGTGGATAAGGGAGTATCTAAGCAATAGGAAGCAGAGAGTTACGTTGAGGGGTGAGACCTCCGATTGGCGTGAAGTCACCAGTGGAGTCCCACAGGGCTCTGTACTCGGTCCTATCTTGTTTCTGATATATGTAAATGATCTCCCGGAGGGTATCGATTCATTTCTCTCGATGTTTGCGGACGATGCTAAAATTATGAGAAGGATTAAAACAGAAGAGGACTGTTTGAGGCTTCAAGAAGACCTAGACAAGCTGAAGGAATGGTCGAACAAATGGTTGTTAGAGTTTAACCCAACCAAATGTAATGTAATGAAGATAGGTGTAGGGAGCAGGAGGCCAGATACAAGGTATCATCTGGGAGAGGAAATTCTTCAGGAGTCAGAGAAGGAAAAAGACTTGGGGGTTGATATCACGCCAGACCTGTCTCCTGCAGCACATATCAAGCGGATAACATCAGCGGCATGTGCCAGGCTGGCCAACATACGAACGGCATTCAGAAACTTGTGTAAAGAATCATTCAGAACTTTGTATACCACATATGTCAGGCCAATCCTGGAGTATGCAGCCCCAGCATGGAGTCCATATCTAGTCAAGGATAAGACTAAACTGGAAAAGGTTCAAATGTTTGCCACCAGACTAGTACCCGAGCTGAGAGGTATGAGCTACGAGGAGATACTACGGGAATTAAACCTCACTTCGCTGGAAGACAGAAGAGTTAGGGGAGACATGATCACCACATTCAAGATTCTGAAGGGAATTGATAGGGTTGATAAAGACAGTCTATTTAACACAAGGGGAACACGCACAAGGGGACACAGGTGGAAACTGAGTGCCCAAATGAGCCACAGAGATATTAGAAAGAACGTTTTTAGTGTCAGAGTGGTTGACAAATGGAATGCATTAGGGGGTGATGTGGTGGAGGCTGACTCCATACACAGTTTCAAATGTAGATATGATAGAGCCCGATAGGCTCAGGAATCTGTATACCTGTTGATTGACAGTTGAGAGGCGGGACCAAAGAGCCAGAGCTCAACCCCCGCAAGCACAACTAGGCGAGTACAACTAGGTGAGTACACATACAGAGGCCAGGTCACCCAGGTGTTAGGGGACTTCAGCAAAGAAGTGATGGCATTGCATGCAGTAATACAGAGTGAGCTGGAGGAAGCCAAGGAAGAGAGAAGGAAACTGAGGGAAAGTCCGAATTCGAACCAGCACGGGACAAGCAACCTTCTGGAAACGGGGAATAAAGCGGACGGAGAGCTTCTTCCAGGGAGACCCTCGTTTGCAGAAATGCTGTAAAATAACCCAGGTGCCAAGGCTGCTATAGGAGCAGCAGCTATGAAAGCGGCTACTTCCCAGGAAGCTGCAATGTGCAAGACTCAAATGCTGGAAAGAAAAAGATCTCAAAAAGTCATCCCTTGCAAATGACATTCCATCTTCCAGTACTGATGTTCAGGACTATCTTACAGGTAACTATCCACAGTCTCTGTACCTAAAGCCTTCAAATTCCACTGATGTTTATGAGATAATCCTTTCCCTTAAAACCACGTCTAGTGCCCTTGAGGTTACCTTGAGGTGCTTCCGGGGCTTAGCGTCCCCGCGGCCCGGTCGTCGACCAGGCCTCCTGGTTGCCGGACTGATCAACCAGGCTGTTGGACGCGGCTGTTCGCAGCCTGACGTATGAGTCACAGCCTGGTTGATCAGGTATCCTTTGGAGGTGCTTATCCAGTTCTCTCTTGAACACTGAGGGGTCGGCCAGTTATGCCCCTTATGTGAGATACCAACTTTAATTTACAAAAAAGCCTCCAGATCTTTAGCCCCTGCTATTGCATTGCTCTTCAACAAGTCACTTGAACTCCAAACCTTTCCAGATATTCTAAAAAAAGCAAGAGTAACCCCTGTCCACAAATATGGTGATCTCACAGATGTTAACAACTACAGACCTATATCAATCCTGTCTAACTTGTCAAAAACATTTGAAAAACTAATCTACAAGCAGCTTTACTCTTATCTAGCCAAGCACAATATACTTAGCACTTGTCAATATGGCTTCAGACCCAAAAAAAGCACTAACGATGTACTTATTAGTATGATTAACTTGATTCATGCAGCTCTTGATAAAAATGAGTTCCCTGTTGGGTTATTTGTGGACCTGCGTAAGGCTTTTGACATTCAACCACCAAAACCTTCTTCTTAAATTATATCATTATGGAGTCAGAGGACACTCCCTGCAATACCTCAAATCCTACCTTACTGACAGGCTCCAGTATGTTTCTGTCAATAATTCAATTTCTCCCACCCTACCCATCAACATCGGTGTTCCTCAGGGAAGCATACTTGGCCCTCTCCTCTTTCTCATCTACATTAATGACCTTCCAAATGCCTCCCAACACCTCAAACCAATTCTATTTGCTGACGACACAACCTTCATTTACTCCAGTCGTGATCCCCTTGCTCTAAATGCCAGTGAATACTGAGCTAAATAAAGTCCATCTTTGGCTAACTGCCAACAAACTCACCCTTAACATTGACAAAACTTTCTATATTCTGTTTGGCAATAAATCCTCTAATCAAATAAATCTCAGGATAAACAATACCCAAATTTGTAACAAAATAGATGGCAAATTCCGAGGCGTTCTCATTGACCACAAACTGAATTTCCAGGGACACATTCTAAATATATAAAAAAAAGTTTCAAAAACTGTTGGCATTCTTTCTAAGATCAGATATTATGTACCTCACCCTGCGGTGGTGGTGGTGCTGGTGGTGTTAGTGGTGGTGGTGGTGCTGGTGGTGTTAGTGGTGGTGGTGTTGGTGGTGGTAGTGGTGGTGGTGGTAGTGGTGGTGGTGGTAGTGGTGGTGGTGGTAGTGGTGGTGGTGGTAGTGGTGGTGGTGGTAGTGGTGGTGGTGGTAGTGGTGGTGGTGGTGGTGGTGGTGGTGGTGGTAGTGGTGGTGGTGGTAGTGGTGGTGGTGGTAGTGGTGGTGGTAGTAGTGGTGGTGGTAGTAGTGGTGGTGGTAGTAGTGGTGGTGGTGTTGATGGTGGTGGTAATAGTAGTAGTAGCGGTGGTGGTGGTAGTAAGGGCGGGCGGCGGCGGCGGCTGTTGTTGTTTTAGATTCAGTTACTTGGAACATCATTTCTATATAGCACGGGCTATAGTAGTTCATATACTCCTGGTTCAACCAGGAGTCCCATTATGATTGTTGTTGCTAGTCTTCCTGCTAAATTGTTACCATAACAACAATTCTCATAACAGGATTTACCATTATAAACTATCACGGTCAATCGTCAGCGCCATTACTGTGCGGGCATTTATATGTATAGGGTCCTGTTAGTACAGTCGGGTTGGTTCTCGACTTAGCAGTAAACAGGTCTCCAGGAATTAGTCAGCTTGTGGGGTTGCATCCTGGGAAAGTTCAACATCGTAATTCGACCTCTATATAATCCTAACATGTATATACACACTGGCTGTCTATACCCTAACACAATGTATTGTAGTCAATGTAATACCGCCGAGACCTCTTACGTGTAGGAGACAACAGGTGGCACACAGTTGATCGGCAAGACTACTAGCACAGTATTAAGACCAGCAGGAGCAGAAGCTGAGCGCCAACTGGGTAGCAAAAACTAGTAGTTACCGGCAGGGTTGCCAGATTATATCAGTACTGTGACACTAAGCAATACCTGAATTTTACCAGAATTTGCCTGAGGGTCACTATCTCTCTCTCCAGTGGCCTCAACAAGAACAGGAAGCCGGCAGCTTGTCAAAGGTCCCACCACAATTTTTCTTGATTTTATCGAGCTAGATTTTGAAATTCATTAGTGTTTTAGCATTAACGGCTTCGGCGGGTAGGCGGCTCCATTGATTCCTAACCATATGGCTGAGAAAGCATCACCTGCTTCCCGTCCTACAACGTGGCTTACTGAACTAGAAACTGTTGCTCCTAGTTTGTTACATCTGACTTTTCAGTAAGTGGTCTGAATCAATGCCCTCCAAACTGCTCAGTATTTTAAAGGTTTCGATTAGATTAGATGTCATGTCTGGTTTGAAGACGTACAGCACTGTGGCCTCAACCGTTCCTGGCATGAGAGTCGACTTAGTTCTAGAATAATTTTTGTCGTCTGGTGTTGAACTTTCTCCAGGGCAGATGTGTCTTTCTGAAGATGAGGTCTCTATGCGTGGTAATCCAGCGCACCATTGAAATAAAACCACTAAACGTCAGTTGACCTTTTCCTTCAAGTCAAAGGTTCGTTTAACTATTTTTAGAGTTTGATAGGCTTTTATTTTTTACTGCCGCTCCCACTTGTTGGGCAACTTTCATTGAAGGATATATTCCTACTCCAAGAGCCTTTTCTTCATCAATCTGCTGCAATGTATTGTTGCTGATTTGGTAGTTAAGGAGCATTGTTATGCCCCATATGCAAAGTCTTGTAAACAAACCTCAGGAAGATCATTTCTTATAATATCCAAGTCTACGAAGATGACATTTAGAATTATCTGGTAAACTAAGAAAAACATGAATTAAACAGAGGTTATAATAAAAATAAAAGTACAACTCATTGGCAAGAGCTTATTGTACTAATCCACATTGAGAATTAAAACAAATCGAAAACATACTAATAATTGCATCAATAACACATTATACATCCATTAAGATATGACATCCGAGCAAATATATATGAATACCAGAATGATAAATATACCGTTCTAGGATTCATTTCTAGATCTCAAAATGGCGTCTTTTAGTACATGTGACTATTTTTATTGCTTTAATTAATGGCTGGTTATGCCTCCTAACATAATTACAAAATACATTAACATTTTAGAAGGCACTCATAAAACCTACTGGAAATGTGATATACGTAATTTAATAACAAAGGCAACTTGTGGGTTTTCTTGGCGTCCACCGCAATGACGTCAAGGCCACCTCAATTGTTGCTGCCTAAGGTGGTTTAGGGGCGACGACGAGGGATGGGATGCTCCCGGGTGTACCCTTACACGGTAAATCGCAAAGCCTAATGGCTAAATGAATGTCGCGTGATGGCGGAAACAAATGCGCCTTGCAGCGAATGAACACACTGATGGGCAGATGATTGGGGAGCCCCAGGAGTCCCTCAGGAAGGTAGGTACCGGTCATTACCCCACACAGAGAACTTTGGGCAGCAATGCAAATACTTGGGCTCCACCTAAAACGCAAAAATCCATCCAGTGGTCCCCAGCAGAGCAGAAAAAAATTTCTGTCTGCCTTAACAAGTCTCCACTGGGGAAAAAGAGAGAAGGTAAGTAAAGAGAGGTTTGAGGATATGAAAATGATCACTGTTATGGTGGACGTCAAAGGCACCATGTCAGGTGTCTTTGAAAGAGGAGCAGAGAGAAAGATCAACACAGAAAAAGAGTGCAACTGTGCGAGTCGACATGAGTTGGCTCGCCTGAATTTGGGAGACACAAGTTTGAAGAGAGAAGAAAAGATTCTAAAAGACAACCATTCAGGGTATTGGTAAGAATATCGCTTCAGAGGGCATCTTTATAGTTAAACTCATCCAAAATGAGCACCGGGTCCGGTAATCAATTCAGCATTTATTCGCGAATACATAAACAGCTTTGGGATCCCGCCATGTGGGTCCCCAATACCAAGTCGATTGTTCATCAACACGCTAACAGCTTCCTACCTGACTTTTCTCGCGACCACCTTGACAACGAGGCGTCTAGGGGGGGGGGGGGTCCCGACAGCGAGTGATCCGATTACCCCATCCTTCCTATTAACTGTAAAGAAGGGAGCACCAAATAAAGAGGAGCCTCGGGAAAAGCCTGTCCGGCTTTCGTAAAGTAATGCAATACGCTCCTGGGTCCCTTTGCCAGAGTGCAATCTTGGGTCCAGGGTCGTGACACATGCGGCCACACCAAACAACACAAACTAATTCTTCCATAATCACATACCTATGGAACAGTTTGTCTACCCAAGTTGCCAGGAAAAAACTTAATTTTATAATATAACTGGAAACCCCCATACCAATTTCGGTCACTAATAACAGACTGTCGGGTCAATACACTCTCAACACAGTAATAGCCATGACTTCTAAGAACCTAATGAGACATAAAAATTACTACAAAGTGAACTATATTTGCCGCACATTGGTCGAATACAAAATACGATAGTTACATATAAAATAGGCCAAACCCAGCGAATATTAAACGTTCCATACGCTAACGTCACAATTTATATATATTTTGTACAAGAAAATTATATCTCATACAGTTTCAAGAAATTAATACAACTACTGCAATACACAAACACAAGAATACGAACCTAATTAATCTAACATATGGTCAAAAGATCACCTAAATCTTGCTTATTAAATACATGATAACATAACTCAATTTAGCAATAGAAGACATGATCAATTACAGATTACAAATTTATCCTTCAAGACTGATCTCAAGACCAATTCAGACACTGTAATGCAAAGTGCTGAACTGTGACCATTCAAGAGTCCTCAGCTCCGACACACACTTGACACTTTATCTGAAACTCTGTAATCATTTTACATTGTACAGTGTCGTCATTCGTGAGCTACAGTGTCGTCATTCGTGGGCTACAGTGTCGTCATTCGTGGGCTACAGTGTCGTCATTCGTGGGCTACAGTGTCGTCATCCGTGGGCTACAGTGTCGTCATTCGTGGGCTACAGTGTCGTCATCCGTGGGCTACAGTGTCGTCATCCGTGGGCTACAGTGTCGTCATCCGTGGGCTACAGTGTCGTCATCCGTGGGCTACAGTGTCGTCATTCGTGGGCTACAACGTTGCTAGCCATGAGTTACAACGTTGCTAGTCAACAGTTACAGCGTTGCTAGTCAACAGTTACAGCGTTGCTAGTCAACAGTTACAGCGTTGCTAGTCAACAGTTACAGCGTTGCTAGTCAACAGTTACAGCGTTGCTAGTCAACAGTTACAGCGTTGCTAGTCAACAGTTACAGCGTTGCTAGTCAACAGTTACAGCGTTGCTAGTCAACAGTTACAGCGTTGCTAGTCAACAGTTACAGCGTTGCTAGTCAACAGTTACAAGGGTGAAGGGTTGGCGGGTGCCCCAGGGGAGAGCGTCAGGGGAGAGTGTGGTGGGGACGGCGGGAGAGGCGGTGAGAGAGAGTGAGGCAGCTGCCACACTCACCGCCCCGCACTCACTCATACTCATCCCTCCCAGCATCCCGCAGATGAATCCTCCCGCCAAACTGTAGGAATTAAATGAATAACATAAGTAATTATTATTTATAAGGCTCTAAACCTGTTAACTAGATGGTTAACGGGTTTAGAACTCTGCCTTTGATAATGTTGACATGAGTTAACGAAACGCATTTCTTAGCGTCAGGCCAAATAAAACTAAAAAAAAAAATGAACTTTGAAGAGTTAATTTTTTAAAACTTTTTATTTTCAAGTGAAGAAAAATGTAAAGAAAATAGATAAGGAAGGAAGGAACTATCAGAAGAAAACGCCCAGCCATTACGACCATACAGCATTTGGAAGGGGTTAGGATAAGGAATTGGATGGGACAGTAGAGGAATTAGGAATGGCGCCCAACCACTTGGACGGTCAGGGATTGAACGCCGACCTGCATGAAGCGAGACCGTCGCTCAACCGTCGAGCCCAAGTGGCTGGACAGAAAATAGATAAGCTTCATGCTAGAATCATTGATCTTACCCTTTCGGTCACATTAAATAATATATGTCTACAGGAATATTATTATTGTCATTATTATTATTATTAAATATATATCATCAAATTATCCTATTTCATTGTTTGGAAAGGACTAAGAAATCTACGACGTTCGAAAGTCACTCCTTGATAGGTTTATATGATAGCATCAAGAATCCTTCCCTGGCATTTGTTGCTATAATATAGAGAGCCCCACACACTCAAGCCCGAAACGCTTTGCGTAATAGTGGCTTTAGGCATTGTATGTACTAGCTCTATCTATAAAGCCAACAAACTTTGTAAAATCTCTTTATGTATGTACCTTACCTAAATAAAAATTATTATTATTATTATTATTACTCACCAGTCGCCCGCTCCAGACACGGAGACTATCTGGGCGGGTTGTGGGGCGGGGAAGTGCAGGCCCACAACCTCTGGAGCCTCCAGTGTTGTACACGGGTGGAGTCCTCGTGCGGGCACTGGCAGTAAGGGGTCTTCGATGCCGTGACACGCCTGCCGCAAAACCTGTGGGATTGTCTTATTATTATTATATAAGCGAGCTGCCGCCTCTGGTGTGGACACCCATACCCTTAGCGACGGAAATCGAGAGCGTTTGGATAAAATCTTGCCGTTTGTCTCACTCCCTTCTCCTACCACCTCTCTTTTTATTACTATCTGCTTGATCTTACAAAGTTATATGGTTGCAAATTAAGACCATTTAAAAACTTGTTTCTTAGATGCTGTAGATTTCCCTCGACCGCTGGACAGGTATCGCGGCTGAATAGTTGCTATTTTACTTGAATTTACCAGAGGACTACCATCTCTCTAGTGGCTACGAGTGGGACAGGAATTCGGCAGCTTGTCAAACGCCCGTCCATTGTTCCTGGATGGAAACAATGTACAGGTGCTTGACCCCACACCAATCTAACTCCTGGGTACCTATTGACTGCTAAGTGAACAGAAGCATTAAGTGATAGAAACCGTAGCCAACCATTTCTGCCCAGTATGCGATTCGAACCCGGGATTGCCGAGTGAGAGTCGAAAACGAACTTAACTGTACTACAGAGACAATAAAAGTTAAACTTAATAAAAGTTAATACAGTTAAACTAAAAAAAACACATCCTCCAAGAAGAAACTCAAACCCATTTCGAATAAGGTTAACAAGTTTCCTGGTCCTGACAAGGATATACAAGTATATCGAGTATATGACTATGATTAACTATCATTGTTGTTTATGTCGTCATTGTGTGGTTTATGTGGTCATTGTGTGGTATATGTGGTCATTGTGTGGTTTATGTGGTCATTGTGTGGTATATGTGGTCATTGTGTGGTTTATGTGGTCATTGTGTGGTTTATGTGGTCATTGTGTGGTTTATGTGGTCATTGTGTGGTTTATGTGGTCATTGTGTGGTTTATGTGGTCATTGTGTGGTTTATGTGGTCATTGTGTGGTTTATGTGGTCATTGTGTGGTATATGTGGTCATTGTGTGGTATATGTGGTCATTGTGTGGTATATGTGGTCACTGTGTGGTTTATGTGGTCATTGTGTGGTTTATGTGGTCATTGTGTGGTTTATGTGGTCATTGTGTGGTTTATGTGGTCATTGTGTGGTTTATGTGGTCATTGTGTGGTTTATGTGGTCATTGTGTGGTTTATGTGGTCATTGTGTGGTTTATGTGGTCATTGTGTGGTTTATGTGGTCATTGTGTGGTTTATGTGGTCATTGTGTGGTTTATGTGGTCATTGTGTGGTTTATGTGGTCATTGTGTGGTTTATGTGGTCATTGTGTGGTATATGTGGTCATTGTGTGGTATATGTGGTCATTGTGTGGTTTATGTGGTCATTGTGTGGTATATGTGGTCACTGTGTGGTATATGTGGTCACTGTGTGGTTTATGTGGTCATTATGTGGTATATGTGGTCATTGTGTGGTATATGTGGTCATTGTGTGGTATATGTGGTCACTGTGTGGTTTATGTGGTCATTGTGTGGTTTATGTGGTCATTGTGTGGTTTATGTGGTCATTGTGTGGTTTATGTGGTCACTGTGTGGTTTATGTGGTCATTGTGTGGTTTATGTGGTCATTGTGTGGTTTATGTGGTCATTGTGTGGTATATGTGGTCACTGTGTGGTTTATGTGGTCATTGTGTGGTTTATGTGGTCATTGTGTGGTATATGTGGTCACTGTGTGGTTTATGTGGTCATTGTGTGGTATATGTGGTCACTGTGTGGTATATGTGGTCACTGTGTGGTTTATGTGGTCACTGTGTGGTATATGTGGTCATTGTGTGGTATATGTGGTCATTGTGTGGTATATGTGGTCACTGTGTGGTTTATGTGGTCATTGTGTGGTATATGTGATCATTGTGTGGTTTATGTGGTCATTGTGTGGTATATGTGGTCATTGTGTGGTTTATGTGGTCATTGTGTGGTATATGTGGTCATTGTGTGGTTTATGTGGTCACTGTGTGGTTTATGTGGTCATTGTGTGGTTTATGTGGTCATTGTGTGCTATGTGTGGTCATTGTTGTTTATGGCCAACAGCTACTGGCCTTCTTTAGTGATTGTGGTATATCTGAGAACCTGAACCCGACCAATCCCAATACTGAAAATAACTCTGAGTGTCTGAGCCTAACCTAGCTTAATCTAACCTTGTCCAAGGTGCTGTCTCTGCCTTACCGTTTAACTAATGTTCTCTCATTCATATAAGTTCCTAAGTAATCAGTCACGTCTCCATGCACTTATGCAAGCATCTACCTCAGTATCATTGTAAAATTTTACTCTTAAATCTAATCTTACCCTATTCTTTTTAAATTTTAAATTTAATTGTACTGATTTATGTCATTTATTGAAATTAATTATTGATCTCATTTTTTTTTTTAAGTTCATACTAATTATAGGTTCAAAACTAAGCTAAATAAAATTAAATATCTTTAAGATTATTTTACTTTACAATTATCATTTGTTTCATTATTTTTGTTATATATTAATCTTGACAGTCTCTACTGATTTTTTGTTTTCTCCACCAAACTTGTGTATCCTTCATGGCTACCTAGTGATCTTTATTCTACTTCTAA
Organism: Procambarus clarkii; assembly: GCF_040958095.1. NCBI lineage: Eukaryota > Metazoa > Arthropoda > Malacostraca > Decapoda > Cambaridae > Procambarus > Procambarus clarkii. The sequence goes on along the minus strand of NC_091216.1, from coordinate 17,918,623 downwards.
TTATTTAAACCCTGTTCTTAAATGCAAATCCTGCTCTGAAACTCTCCCTGGACAGATGTAATAGGACCCATTATCACCACACCAGAAATAAATATCTCTTGGATATCCCCAGAGTCAAACTTAATCTGTGTAAACACTCTATGCAAATAAAGGGACCCAGTCTATGGAACTCACTCCCTAATGAATTGAAAAGCTGTCCAACTTTTGCGTCATTCAAAAACAAAACTAAAAAGTACCTAATTTCATCTTAATAGTTTTTTACCTCGTTGCTTTAAAATTGCACTGTATCTATTGTGCTACCCAATCTCCCACTCTTTATGTACCCAATCCGAACAACTTTACCATTGTGATCATTACTGTCTTCTTATGTGTGCTATCAATTTGCTGTACGGTGCCTATTAATCTTGTTTAAATTGCCAATCAAGCTGTCAATGTAATCAATCAGAGCTTTAATATACCAATGTGCTTTAATATACTTACTAATCTCTCTCATTTTCTTCTTGCAATGTATCTTATTTTATTAATTCTGCTAGAATTTACCTACTTAAAATTATGTGTTAGATTAAGGACCTGCCCGAAACGTTGCGCGTACTAGTGGCTTTACAAGATTGTAAACACCATGCTATGTATTCTCACAAACCCAATATGTACCTTCTTGTATATAAATAAGTAAATAACTACCTCTCTCATGTTTACATCAGTTAACCCATGACCGACCTGCAGATACACAAAAAACGCGCAATTCGTAGAAAACTGATATTTATGGACACACTCTTTTATTTTATTTTTTGTATTTATTTATTTATATACAAGAAGTTACATTGGGTTTATGAGAGTACATAGCATGATGTGTTTACATTCTTGTAAAGCCACTAGTACGGAGAACGTTTCGGGCAGGTCCTTAATCTAACAGATAATATTAAGTAGGTAATTTCTAGCAAAATTTATAAAATGTTAACAGGTACATTGTAAGAAAATTTGAGAGAGAGATTAGTAGGTACATTAGAGTACATTAGAGTACATTAGAGCACATTAGAGTACATTAGAGTACATTGAAAGCTTTGATTGAAAGCATTGATAGCTTGATTGATAATATGACAAAGATTAGTAGGCACATTAAAGCACACTGATAGCACATATGAGATAACAGCAATGTTTAATGATAGAGTTATAAGGCTTAGGTATACAGTATATATTGGGGGGATTGGGTTGTACACAATGTGTGTTCAATATAACAATCATGATATAAGATGTCATTGATTACAATGGTAAAGTTATATGGCTTAGGTACATATATTGGGGGTTTGGGTAGCACAAAATACAAATACAGTGGATACAGATTCAAATACAGAGGATAAACTCCCACTTTTTTTATTATTAGTATTATTTTCTACCACAGACGTGGCCACACATTTACAATGCTAACCAGCATATATACATTTTCTTCCGTCCTTCATGGACAGGGTTAGAGACGTGTTAAACATATAGTTCAAGGGTTTATTGAACACTCAACCACAGAAGATGATTCGGTGCTTTTAAAATGCTAAGCTAACCTACAGACTCGCACTGGATAATGAGCGAGTTTAAAGCACTAGGTAGGAAACTATGAAGATAAAATTAGGTACTTTTTGGTTTTATTTTTGAGTAAGGGAAAAGTTGGACAGTTTTTCAATTCGTTAAGGAATTAGTTCCATAGACTGGGTCCCTTTATTTGCATAGAGTGTTTACACATATTAAGTTTGACTCTGGAGATATCAAAGAGATATTTATGTCTGGTGTGGTGATTGTGTTTTCTATTATATCTGTCCAGGAGGAGTTTCAGAAAATGTATATTTTATTAATTAAATATTAAACACAAGTTGGATATAGGTTACTCACCATAAACCCATTGGCTCCCAGAGTGACTATGAGACCGTGCATTGTCTCCAGGAGCGGGGCGGCGGTGGCCAGGACCTGCTGGAGCATCCCGTGGAGGTCCTCGCTGCTCGCAGGCACCTCTCCCACCCCTCCTGAGGAGCACACACTGTGTTGAGGCTCGAACTATAGTGCCAGGGTGAAGGTATACACCGACCACTCACTCACATGCATCGGTGCAGAGGAAACCTCGCATCTTGCAGGTCAGTGTTCGATCCCCGTTGGTTCAAGAGATTGGGCACCATTCCTTCCCTCCGTTCCATGCCCTCATATCCCTCCCATGTGCTATACTGTATGGGCATACTGGCTTAGCATTTTCTCCTTATACTTACCTTGCCTTACAAATATTTGCTAGTAGTTGAAATTTTAAATTTAGTCATTTATTATGCACTTTATACCCATCCCGTGGGCAGTAGTGGAACCCATAACCATCCCGTGGGCAGTAGTGGAACCCATAACCATCCCGTGGGCAGTAGTGGAACCCATAACCATCCCGTGGGCAGTAGTGGAACCCATACCCATCCCGTGGGCAGTAGTGGAACCCATACCCATCCCGTGGGCAGTAGTGGAACCCATAACCATCCCGTGGGCAGTAGTGGAACCCATACCCATCCCGTGGGCAGTAGTGGAACCCATAACCATCCCGTGGGCAGTAGTGGAACCCATACCCATCCCGTGGGCAGTAGTGGAACCCATAACCATCCCGTGGGCAGTAGTGGAACCCATAACCATCCCGTGGGCAGTAGTGGAACCCATAACCATCCCGTGGGCAGTAGTGGAACCCATAACCATCCCGTGGGCAGTAGTGGAACCCATAACCATCCCATGGGCAGTAACGGAACACACACCCATATCGTGGGCAGTAGTGGAACACATACCCATACCATGGGTTGTGGTGGAAAGGGTTACAGAGGCACATAACAGACACAGGAACTAAACCCCAAAGTTCAGCCTATGAAGCTGATTACTATATTATATATATATATATATATATATATATATATATATATATATATATATATATATATATATATATATAACTGAAAACTCACACCCCAGAAGTGACTCGAACCCATACTCCCAGAAGCAACGCAACTGGTATGTACAAGACGCCTTAATCCACTTGACCATCACGACCGGACAGAATGAGGTGATAGCCGAGGCTATTTGAACCACCCCACCGCCGGCACTCGGATAGTTATCTTGGGCATAGCATTTTACCAAATCACCTCATTCTTAGGGGCACACGTGAGGAACACAAATGCGAACAAGCCAGAATGGTCCCCTGGACAATATGCAACTGAAAACTCACACCCCAGAAGTGACTCGAACCCATACTCCCAGAAGCAACGCAACTGGTATGTACAAGACGCCTTAATCCACTTGACCATCACGACCGGACAGAATGAGGTGATAGCCGAGGCTATTTGAACCACCCCACCGCCGGCACTCGGATAGTTATCTTGGGCATAGCATTTTACCAAATCACCTCATTCTTAGGGGCACACGTGAGGAACACAAATGCGAACAAGCCAGAATGGTCCCCTGGACAATATGCAACTGAAAACTCACACCCCAGAAGTGACTCGAACCCATACTCCCAGAAGCAACGCAACTGGTATGTACAAGACGCCTTAATCCACTTGACCATCACGACCGGACAGAATGAGGTGATAGCCGAGGCTATATGAACCACCCCACCGCCGGCACTCGGATAGTTATCTTGGGCATAGCATTTTACCAAATCACCTCATTCTTAGGGGCACACGTGAGGAACACAAATGCGAACAAGCCAGAATGGTCCCCTGGACAATATGCAACTGAAAACTCACACCCCAGAAGTGACTCGAACCCATACTCCCAGAAGCAACGCAACTGGTATGTACAAGACGCCTTAATCCACTTGACCATCACGACCGGACAGAATGAGGTGATAGCCGAGGCATTTGTGTTCCTCACGTGTGCCCCTAAGAATGAGGTGATTTGGTAAAATGCTATGCCCAAGATAACTATCCGAGTGCCGGCGGTGGGGTGGTTCAAATAGCCTCGGCTATCACCTCATTCTGTCCGGTCGTGATGGTCAAGTGGATTAAGGCGTCTTGTACATACCAGTTGCGTTGCTTCTGGGAGTATGGGTTCGAGTCACTTCTGGGGTGTGAGTTTTCAGTTGCATATTGTCCAGGGGACCATTCTGGCTTGTTCGCATTTGTGTTCCTCACGTGTGCCCCTAAGAATGAGGTGATTTGGTAAAATGCTATGCCCAAGATAACTATCCGAGTGCCGGCGGTGGGGTGGTTCAAATAGCCTCGGCTATCACCTCATTCTGTCCGGTCGTGATGGTCAAGTGGATTAAGGCGTCTTGTACATACCAGTTGCGTTGCTTCTGGGAGTATGGGTTCGAGTCACTTCTGGGGTGTGAGTTTTCAGTTGCATATTGTCCAGGGGACCATTCTGGCTTGTTCGCATTTGTGTTCCTCACGTGTGCCCCTAAGAATGAGGTGATTTGGTAAAATGCTATGCCCAAGATAACTATCCGAGTGCCGGCGGTGGGGTGGTTCAAATAGCCTCGGCTATCACCTCATTCTGTCCGGTCGTGATGGTCAAGTGGATTAAGGCGTCTTGTACATACCAGTTGCGTTGCTTCTGGGAGTATGGGTTCGAGTCACTTCTGGGGTGTGAGTTTTCAGTTGCATATTGTCCAGGGGACCATTCTGGCTTGTTCGCATATATATATATATATATATATATATATATATATATATATATATATATATATATATATATATGTCGTACCTAGTAGCCAGAACTCACTTCTCAGCCTACTATGCAAGGCCCGATTTGCCTAATAAGCCAAGTTTTCATGAATTAATATATTTTCTATAATTTTTTTCTTATGAAATGATAAAGCTGCCCTTTTCACTATGTATGAGGTCAATTTTTTTTTTATTGGAGTTAAAATTAACGTAGATATATGACCGAACCTAACCAACCCTACCTAACCTAACCTATCTTTATAGGTAAGGTTAGGTTAGGTAGCCAAAAAAAGATAGGTTAGGTTAGGTAGGTTAGGTAGACGAAAAAACATTAATTCATGAAACTTGGCTTATTAGGCAAATCGGGCCTTGCATAGTAGGCTGAGAAGTGAGTTCTGGCTACTAGGTACGACATATATATATATATATATATGTCGTACCTAGTAGCCAGAACGCACTTCTCAGCCTACAATTCAGGGCCCGATTTGCCTAATAAGCCAAGTTTTCCTGAATATATTTTCTCAAATTTTTTTCTTATGAAATGATAAAGCTACCCATTTCATTATGAGGTCAATTTTTTTTTTTTTGGAGTTAAAATTAACGTAGATATATGACCGAACCTAACCAACCCTACCTAACCTAACCTATCTTTATGGGTTAGGTTAGGTTAGGTAGCCGAAAAAGCTAGGTTAGGTAGTCGAAAAACAATTCATGAAAACTTGGCTTATTAGGCAAATCGGGCCTTGCATAGTAGGCTGAGAAGTGCGTTCTGGCTACTAGGTACGACATATATATATATATGTCGTACCTAGTAGCCAGAACTCACTTTTTGGCTTACTATTCAAGGCCCGATTTGCCTAATAAGCCAAGTTTTCCTGAATTAATATATTTTTTCTAATTTTTTTCTTATGAAATGATAAAGCTACCCATTTCATTATGTATGAGGTCAATTTTTTTTTATTGGAGTTAAAATTAACGCAGATATATGACCGAACCTAACCAACCCTACCTAACCTAACCTAACCTATCTTTATAGGTTAGGTTAGGTTAGGTTGCCGGAAAAGTTAGGTTAGGTTAGGTTAGGTAGGTTAGGTAGTCGAAAAAGCATTAATTCATGAAAACTTGGCTTATTAGGCAAATCGGGCCTTGCATAGTAGGCTGAGAAGTGTGTTCTGGCTACTAGGTACGACATATATATATATATATATATATATATATATATATATATATATATATATATATATATATATATATATATATATATATATATATTGAGAGAGAGTGTGTGTGTGTGTCTGTCTTTGAAGACTGTTAATTATAAAGTCATACACAGGAGTAAGTGATAGAGGTTCAGGCGTTACATGCACAACAAGTGGGGGCACAGAACACAATACCACACCTTGTGATGTATAGAGGACAGGAGTGGGGCACAGAACACAATACCACACCTTGTGATGTATAGAGGACAGGAGTGGGGCACAGGACACAATACCACACCTTGTGATGTATAGAGGACAGGAGTGGGGCACAGGACACAATACCACACCTTGTGATGTATAGAGGACAGGAGTGGGGCACAGAACACAATACCACACACCGTGAGAGACAGAGCACATCATGTCACCAGCTGTATACACTGCACCACTCACGATCACCAGAGTGTCAAAGGCTTCCCATTTGTCTTGATGGGAAACGATCGACCGTCGGGATTTTGAATTACTGCAGTATTTTGGTATTAACGGCTTCGGCGGGTAGGCGGTTCCATTGTATTATAACCCCTGTGGGTGTAACAGCATCTCCCGTTTTCTGTCCTACATTGTGGCTTGTTGAGCTTAAAACCGTTGCTCTTTGTGTTACATCTGACCTCTTAAACAAGTGGTCCGTATCTTCTTGATTATTACAAAAAATTATTGTTTTTGATTTTACAAATGTTAAATTAGAGACTTCAGGATAAGTCCTAATCTAATCATTAATAGTTTAAATTAGATTCTTCATTATTAATACATCTATGATCTGAAAACTATTTTATATAATCGCTTGTAATTTATTTACATTTATTTAAACTCACCGAGACCAAGGTATGAACACAGCGCGCGAAGTTCATTGAGGTTAGGGGAGGAGAAGGTGACGGCTCGCCCCCTCCCTTCCCGCCACGGCTTCGTCGCCTTCTGGATGTCCGTCGGTTCGTACCACACTGTTGACAAGCATCACCATTGTAAAACTGTACACTATAAATACATGATGTATAAAATAGGTTTAATATATAAAATAGGTTTAATAATATATAAAATAGGTTTAATACAATTGATAATTATTAGGTTTAATTATTTAGGACAATTAATAGGTTTAAATTGATAGGACCTGCCCGAAACGCTGCGCGTGCTAGTGGCTTTACAAGACTGTAATTACCATATTTGTATCCTCACATTCCTTATGTACATTCTTGTATATGCATAAATAAAAAATAAAAAATAAAAATAATATATAAAATAGGTTTAATAATATACACCAGTGGTGGTAAGGGGTACCACCACTGGTGTAATTAAAGGGCCCCCACTACCTCGAGGAAGAAAATCAAGAGTGTTTAGAAGACTGCGTGGATTCTCACTGAACACTTTAATCTTTTCACCACACTACAAGCTGAGTGTTGTCCCACCACACTACAAAGCTCAGTGCTGTACCATCACACTACAAAGCTCAGTGCTGTACCACCACACTACAAAGCTCAGTGCTGTACCACCACACTACAAAGCTCAGTGCTGTACCACCACACTACAAAGCTCAGTGCTGTACCACCACACTACAAAGCTCAGTGCTGTACCACCACACTACAAAGCTCAGTGCTGTACCACCACACTACAAAGCTCAGTGCTGTACCACCACACTACAAAGCTCAGTGCTGTACCACCACACTACAAAGCTCAGTGCTGTACCACCACACTACAAAGCTCAGTGCTGTACCACCACACTACAAAGCTCAGTGCTGTACCACCACACTACAAAGCTCAGTGCTGTACCACCACACTACAAAGCTCAGTGCTGTACCACCACACTACAAAGCTCAGTGCTGTACCACCACACTACAAAGCTCAGTGCTGTACCACCACACTACAAAGCTCAGTGCTGTCCCACCACACTACAAAGCTCAGTGCTGTACCACCACACTACAAAGCTGAGTGTTGTCCCACCACACTACCACACTACATATGCATGGAAGAGTCCTTATGACCTCTCCCAACCACATGCCCGAGTGCATTCGGGTTATGTGGGCATCTATTTCACCCAATCAAGGTTTAGGCCACGGAGCATACAATATAGAGTGATAAACCTCTATGGTACACAGGCTGCATTTTAAAGACTTGAAATGTTAAACAAAGGCGTTTGGCATTTTCTAACGTGGAATGGACAAAATAAAATTGATAAAACAACACGTTCATAGGTGGTTGTTGATAGTTTGGAAGGCATCGACGGGATCGTTCATATGTGCGTTGGTTTATATTAAAAACTAAATAAAGAACAATCAAAATTTCGCCAGCAATCCTAAACACTATATCCTTGACAATAGGCTACGAATGTTTGACATGGACCCAGTGCCCAAATTTTCCTATCTGAAATGTTGACGGTAATAAGTTTTAGGACCATTTCTAACATAAATAACCTAACCAATTAAAGAACACATTTCGAAATGTATGAACCAGTTAAGGAGAAATTTGCCAGCTGTATGCTTTATCAAGCTTAAGAGCCATCACCCCATATTGGAAAGCTGCTTCCCTTGACCTCTGTTCAGTTGGAACAAGTCGCTTAATCTTCAGCGTTTTGAATTTACGGATTTGACTATTGAAAATTGTTTAACCCGGTTAAAATTCTAACCCCGTCAGGCTACATAATGACATTGAAAGTTTTTAAAACATCACTAAATGCCAAGATTTAAAATTTGAAGCTGTGGCTTCTGTACGTCACTCGGCCAGTCAGGTTAAACAATGTGGCTCTGTATGGTACCTGGATAGGTGACCACATGATGACAACCTTCTTCTTGGGGCTGGAAACTCTACAAACCAATTAAGGGTTTTCTATTACCTACAACGTTTAATTAACAAGAATCGCCACACTGTTAAATCATACAAATAAATGACATTTATAACATACCTAGACATCTGGTAACAGCGTTTCTTCATTACTGCTATACACTGATAAATATTGTTTCAAGACAATACTCTTGGCTCTACTTATAATAGTGTATAGTTAATACTAATATAAATTAATCTGTTGTATGTGATATATATTACCTAACATGCAAATTCTCATATTATATATATATATATATATATATATATATATATATATATATATATATATATATATATATATATATATATATATATGTGTGTGTGTGTGTGTGTGTGTATATATGTCTTGTGACCACTTTAGTTTCATTTTCCACCACCTTACCTGTGCTGGACTTGAAGACTTGGCAGCGCCGCACAGGTGACTCCCAGGTACTGTTTACACTACACGTTTGTTATTTGTAACGCTGATCTCGTTTCACTTAACCTAGTATCTCTATTTACGCTAATCTGTAGGAAGTAATGTAAAGATTATAGACCCTTAATTACAATCAACGGGCATTTATTAGAAGACTGGAGAGAGAATTGGATAAGATAATTGTGAGTGGTGGCAGTTGAGCGAGGTGGTAGAGGACCATCAACAACACAGCCAGTGGTCGGGCGTTGTGTTATGGGGACTTGAGGGCTGTGGCACATTTTCGAAAACCTGGTGACCATTATGAGTTCTTACGAGTCATTCGAGGCCACAACCTATCCATGGGGCCCTTCAATCTACTTGATATCTTTTCTTTCCATCGTGATATCCTTCTGCTCGCCTTACTGGCTGGCCAATGATGGGGAACTGGAGGATGGCCATTTCTCCAACACAGGTGAGTCTTTTTGGCCTTTCTCCGCCACATTCGCTACCTCCAATGCCTTAACAATAGACATTCATTACAGTCAGGATGCAATGTGTAGCTTCTGTAATAATCCACCTTTGTAATCGGGGAATTAAATATGCTGGTTGCGACAGGACATGTGAGGGGGGCGGCAGCTATACCACCAACCATCCTGTGGGTTAATTTATTCCATCAATGTATAGCTAGCTCTTGATTCTTTATCTGTACTCCCTCATACATAATAGAGTAGCACCCTACTGACGTGTATGCAAGCTTGTTAAACAAAACTTCGAAAATATGAATGACGCCGTCAGTTTGGAATGACAATATACGCTAACTGAAGCAACACGTGTGTACTGAATCTTGCAACATTACTAAACACATGCACCGGTTACATGAACATGATACGTTACACCTACATAACTTTGAAGTTCAATAAACATTGATATACAACTGTCACGGATATTGCAGGGAGATTTATGACACATAATAAACTAACTAAAAAAAACTGTATATAGCCTACAATTGTTCATTAAAATAAGGATATCTTCAGGTAGAATAACGACAAATAAGTGGATATTACTAGTTTTCTGTAATTCGTTACACTATCAAACTTCAATAATATTTAGAAAATATTGAACCGCTGTTATATCAAAAAACAATTATCTGTATACTGTAAATTAAAGATTAATGATAATTATGAGACTTCAGGGAAGTTTGTATACTTAACCGTTGTTGCTTTTGCTTGCAACACTTCAATATTCATGTTGCAGTTGTTGCACTAGTGAAGATGGTCATTATGAAGCCCCCCCCCCTCCACTTGTCACAATGTTACAAAAATGATATGCTAAATTCCCCCAACCTAACCACTAGAAGATGAAGATGACGACGACGTTTCGGTCCGTCCTGGACCTTTCTCAAGTCGATTGTCGTCGTCCCTTCACCTTCTAGTGTGTGGTCTGGTCATCATATTTGGTTGGTTGTTTCAGCAGCGTTGTTGTCATTCTCTGTATTACACGTGATACTTACCACAGCATTCATAACCAAACCCAAACTTGTTTCCCACAAACAGTTGTATGTACAGTTGGGTTCCTTCTCGACTCACAATTGAGAATCACTGACGGGACATAACTGGTTAGGTACGTTTCCTTTCATCTTGAAGGGGACCTCGATATAAGCCTAACGTATATGCATACACGCTGCATGTCCCCGACATAACGATTTATTAATTATTATATCCATTTAACCAATGTTTGACAAGTATTGTACGACGTTTAAGCGAACATTAAGTTCACTAGCTAGCAATAGCCTGCAGATAAGCAGCTGAGGGGCAGTATCAGAGTAAGAGATGCTGTGACCTCTGCTGATCTGTTGAAGTCGACACAACCCCTGCAGTATACCTCTCACCCCAACTACGCTCACAGAAATGATTCAGTGTTGCCAATGCACCCTGCAACAAAAGTAATGAGCGTAAACTTTAATTTGATATGGCTATTATACATGCTATTGACGTGGTATGCCAAACGCAACCCACGGTTTTTCAGCAAGAAAAATCCTCAAGCCAATATACCTGAAAGGACTGGAGATAATAATCTGTAGGTTCGTAATTATTATTTACATTAATGAAGAGATTAATAATTCCGGTGGCGACGAAGATTACCGGTATGGAGATTTAGTTTAGTGCATTTATTATACTCTCCCTATTTCAAACCTCTCGAGGGGGTAGTGGAAAAAGTTTCAGAGGTACATAATGGGTTCAGGAACAGAACCCCCAAAATTCGTATTGCTAAGTTACAACACTGATAAGCTATTTACAGTTTGCTACAATAAATAAATCGTCTCTTCAGAGTTATCAAAAAGCTTTACAGTGACCGCAAGTAGCCGAAACAGTAAGTGAACGTTTGCTAATTGAATCAGCTGCACAATTGTAATATCCACATCATGCTCCCCACAACCCTATGCCGGGAGGACAAAATATCACCCCTTAAAATTGCGTTGGATAGAAAGAGTATATAAAATAATAAAGTAACGGTAATAAAAATTTAACAAAAGCGAGATATGGTTCGATCACATAAGGCCAGATATGGTTCGATCACATAAGGCCAGATATGGTTCGATCACATAAGGCCAGATATGGTTCGATCACATAAGGCCAGATATGGTTCGATCACATAAGGCCAGATATGGTTCGATCACATAAGGCCAGATATGGTTCGATCACATAAGGCCAGATATGGTTCGATCACATAAGGCCAGATATGGTTCGATCACATAAGGCCAGATATGGTTCGATCACATAAGGCCAGATATGGTTCGATCACATAAGGCCAGATATGGTTCGATCACATAAGGCCAGATATGGTTCGATCACATAAGGCCAGATATGGTTCGATCACATAAGGCCAGATATGGTTCGATCACATAAGGCCAGATATGGTTCGATCACATAAGGCCAGATATGGTTCGATCACATAAGGCCAGATATGGTTCGATCACATAAGGCCAGATATGGTTCGATCACATAAGGCCAGATATGGTTCGATCACATAAGGCCAGATATGGTTCGATCACATAAGGCCAGATATGGTTCGATCACATAAGGCCAGATATGGTTCGATCACATAAGGCCAGATATGGTTCGATCACATAAGGCCAGATATGGTTCGATCACATAAGGCCAGATATGGTTCGATCACATAAGGCCAGATATGGTTCGATCACATAAGGCCAGATATGGTTCGATCACATAAGGCCAGATATGGTTCGATCACATAAGGCCAGATATGGTTCGATCACATAAGGCCAGATATGGTTCGATCACATAAGGCCAGATATGGTTCGATCACATAAGGCCAGATATGGTTCGATCACATAAGGCCAGATATGGTTCGATCACATAAGGCCAGATATGGTTCGATCACATAAGGCCAGATATGGTTCGATCACATAAGGCCAGATATGGTTCGATCACATAAGGCCAGATATGGTTCGATCACATAAGGCCAGATATGGTTCGATCACATAAGGTTTCCCGTGGCACGGTCTCCTGCACTTCAGAAGAAAATTCATAAATAATTTAAACAAAAACACTGGATTGCTTCTCTCTCACCACCTTCCTTTGTACCATCTCACTCCTCTCGTTTTCTCCCACCTCGTACCTTCCTTATTCACCTGTCTTTGAATGTAAGTAAGAATGAATGTAAGAATGTACTGGAAGAGATGTAATAATCAGAGTTCGTAAGTAAATATTAGGAGGAGACGCCAAGTCAGGAAGATAATCATTACCATATATGTCGTAGGCTATGCAAAAGGTCCTAAATATTACCCAAGATAACATACGCAAGCGTAAAAAAGACAAGACGAGCAGCGTCAAATATAATGGATTCATCAAGATTTCTATCGAATGACCAGTGACTAAGGGCCATTGGGAAACATCTTGAAAATCAAGACATTTTATGAGGTGCACGACTGTAAGTGGAACAATGTAATTCGGACAATGAGAAGCAACGCGTTCCATTAATTTTTTGTTAGTTTTTAAACAAGCTTAGATGCACAACAGTGTGCTGCTACCTTATGATATCCGAGGGTTACAGAACATAGATCAAAAGCTAGCTCTAAGTTCATTTACTAGTTCCATCCCTGGATGGTTTGTCATAGATGGAATCGGGAAAAGCACAAGATGCGAGTCTAGCCTACTAGCCTGCACTAGTAAACTTTGGACACAGCACGAGAATATCTTCCAATATACATGAGGAATGAAACGGTTACAAAGCTCAAAGTAGCTCATGCCATTTGCTCTAAAATCATAGAAGACAGGGTATTCATAAATATGATGCTGGAGAGGGTGTCCTAATAAATCCACAAGGGCCGTGACGAGGATTCGAACCTGCGTCTAGAGTGCTCACTTTTGAGATATTCATAACCTGCTGCCACCTGCCATGATTATCGATATCCCAGACTACGTCTGGTAATTATTGGTCGAGTGATGAGGGTGTGAAAAAATTGTAGATAAATTGTATATGCATTGCATTATAAGTTGTATCAGTACTTTAAACTTGTTCTCATCGTCAGATATTTCATGTTATGGTGTTATGATTTTCTCATAGGTAAGTAATTTACTGTAAATTTGTGTAAACTAACCCAATTATAAATGTACAAAGCAGACATTTATGAATAAAGTTATGATTTATTGATTGCCTGATTACAATGTTACAGTGTCTAGTGGATATTTTTTGTTGTCAGTACATATAATTCCTTATACTAGTGATTTCTGCCCTTAGAGCGTCAGTAATTGCTCTTCTGTCAACCATCGTTTTTCAAAATAGTATAGTTGCTGTAAGTGGTCGATGCGTAGCCTATCACCCGTTTCCTACCGGCCATTATGGTCGTAGGTGGAAGACCATCTTGAGGTTATCTTGAGATGATTTCGGGGCTTTAGTGTCCCCGCGGCCCGGTCCTCGACCAGGCCTCTACCCCCAGGAAGCAGCCCGTGACAGCTGACTAACACCCAGGTACCTATTTACTGCTAGGTAACAGGGGCATTCAGGGTGAAAGAAACTTTGCCCATTTGTTTCTGCCTCGTGCGGGAATCGAACCCGCGCCACAGAATTACGAGTCCTGCGCGCTATCCACCAGGCTACCAGGCCCCTCCATGGGCCTCGTAGACCATGGGGAATTGGTTACAATTACAAGTACGCAGATTGTTACCAGTAATGCCAGACCATCAATCTTGTCGACAGTCTCAGATTTCAGTATAAATTACTAAAAAAAAAAATCGAATTCGAATCGAATCGAATTTAACGATTCTTCGCGGCAGGGGATCGTATTCCAGGGACCTGCCCGAAACGCTACGCGTACTAGTGGCTGTACAACAATGTAACAACTCTTGTATATATCTCAAAAAAAAAAAAAAAAAAAAAAGCATCCTAAGCCAGCCCCGTCCTCTGGAGCAAAAGTCTACACACCGTGTAGACTTGGGGCCTGGTAGCCTGGTGGATAGCGCGCAGGACTCGTAATTCTGTGGCGCGGGTTCGATTCCCGCACGAGGCAGAAACAAATGGGCAAAGTTTTTTTCACCCTGAATGCCCCTGTTGCCTAGCAGTAAATAGGTACCTGGGAGTTAGTCAGCTGTCACGGGCTGCTTCCTGGGGGTGGAGGCCTGGTCGAGGACCGGGCCGCGGGGACACTAAAAGCCCCGAAATCATCTCAAGATAACCGTTTGTAATAATAATAATTATTATTACCGGTATTTGTTATATCATATAGTTTTATATTGTTACAGTTATTGAGCCCTTCCTCCTGTTGAGGAGGACTTACAGTAACGATGAGGAGCATCGTACATATTATTGACGTAAAAGGCGATTAGAAAGTAGAAATTGGTACTATTGTATATGGACAAACTGGAAAGGTTTTTGTATTGATATTGCAAAGAAAACTTAACCTAACCTTCCTAGGCCTAATGCACGCAATCTGAGGCCTAATATAGTACATATATTATTGTTGTCTTAGATTCAGCTACTCAGAACAAAAAGTTGTAAGTAGCACGGGCTATGGTGAGCCCGTAGTGGACTTGACTTACCTGGCTGTCGCTGTAGTACATATACGCGCTATATAAAGCCTAGGAATATTTAAATTTGGTTTTTACCTTTATTTTTTTCGCACTTTATAAAGTGAATAGTATTAAATTCTATGTAATTGTCCAGTACGTCTATATATGTACGATGGTTCACAGTCACAAAGAACTATGTAAACAGTAGAGTACCTTACCTTGAGGTTACCTTCAGGTGCTTCCGGGGCTTAGCGTCCCCGCGGCCCGGTCGTCGACCAGGCCTCCTGGTTGTCGGACTGATCAACCAGGCTGTTGGACGCGGCTGCTCGCAGCCTGACGTATGAGTCACAGCCTGGTTGATCAGGTTGAATTATTAGTAATAATATAAATTAAAAGAATTAGTTTTGTAGAAAATAGCTAGAAAATGTTGTCTATAAATATTTATTAGCATTTTCTATCATTTAACGTTAATTGCAAATTATTAAGTTTGAGTCGTAATTTTACTTATGTCTTACATTAATCAATCGTAATTATAAATTATAGTTATACATTAAGATGTAATTATTATCCACATGTATTTTCCATAATCTTGTGTAATTAATTCATATTATATGTAATTGTTATTATAACTTTAAAAATATATATTGCTCTATGTATTTATAATTATTATCAATACTTATTTGTGTATATTATTACATTAGCTATAATAACTTTGTGACAAAACTATCATTCAAACTACACACTAGAAGGTGAAGGGACGACGACGTTTCGGTCCGTCCTGGACCATTCTCAATCGACTTGAGAATGGTCCTGGACGGTCCTGGAATGGTCCTGGAATGGTCCTGGACTGGTCCTGGACGGACCGAAACATCGTCGTCCCTTCACCTTCTAGTGTGTGGTCTGGTCAACATACTTTAGCCACGTTATTGTGACTCATCGCCTGCTCATTCAAACTACTATGGTATAACCATAAGATGTTGTTATGGTATGTTATAGTATGTTATGGTATAACCATAAGGTTGCTGTAGTGTATTACTGAGTAGGCCCCGTACACACAGGGCTGTGGGAGGTGTGCTTCACTAACTACCACGACTACACCTACCGCTACGACAGGATCTACGACGGCTGCTACTGGACCCTCGACGAGGAGATGCACGTCATATCTGACCAGCTGAGACGACGTGAGTTAACCAAGATTTGATTTTTGTGTTATGAAATAACAGCAACGAATCTGCCTGACTGCTTGCGCGCTTGTGTAGTGGGGTAACTGCTTGCGCATTTCCGCCTTCACAGGGAACTAAACAGGAACTTGTTGTTTCAGGTTTCAGTGTTATAATTTATTTCAGGTTTTCACGTTATTTGCCAGTACAGTATAGGGCTCGGGGAGTAGAACAACCCCCTGAACCTCATCCACGCTGCCTTGGGCGCTTTACCTTAACATTACCTTTTTAAATTGATTTATAGTAATAGGTTAAGATTTGTTTTTGGACAAGTCTGCCTGTAAGGTCCCGGTAGTAGAATTAGGTTCGTTCTAACTCACAATCGGGAATTCCGGGTTCGAATACCGGTCTTCTTGAGGTTATCTTGAGATGATTTCGGGGCTTTAGTGTCCCCGCGGCCCGGTCCTCGACCAGGCCTCCACCCCCAGGAAGCAGCCCGTGACAGCTGACTAACTCCCAGGTACCTATTTACTGCTAGGTAACAGGGGCATTCAGGGTGAAAGAAACTTTGCCCATTTGTTTCTGCCTCGTGCGGGAATCGAACCCGCGCCACAGAATTACGAGTCCTGCGCGCTATCCACCAGGCTACGAGGCCCTGGCTCTAGATAGAATGGTTCGGCGAGTTTCCTATTTTACCTCATTTCCCTGTTCACCTAGCAGTTAATAGATACCCCGGGAGTTAGTCAGCCTCTTGTGGTGATGCTTGCTGGGGAGGGTTAGTAGGTCGACTTGTGGGAGGAGGGGGGACCTTGACCTGCCTAACATGTATATATACTGGCTGCCTGTCACCAGACACAATCAATTTTTATTATAATTAAGAATGAACAAAGTTGCCAATGCTGGGAGCCAAGTTCGTAGAGGAAATAGAGCGAGTTTACACTTTTCCGCTAAAAAGCGGTGACCTAAATTAAGCGTATCCTCGCCACCAAAACTGAGAGAGGACGTGAGTTAATCTTGAAATGTGATGCTAACTGCACTAGCTCTGATGATGTACTGATATCTCTGGTCAAATTACTGTAACAAGCCCCCCCCCCCCTCACCTCCCATCATCAGTACCCCTCCCCTAGCATCTCTCCCTCCCCCTGCTCTTTTCCTCTGCCATTCCCAACTCTCCCCTCCCACTCCCTCCTCCCCCACTCTCCCTCCCCACCCCACTGTAATTCCTACAGTTATGGAATAATGTCTTCACTAGTTCACAACACTCTCACACTCCCTCCCCCAAGTTCAATTCAAGTTCAAGTATGTTTATTGAGATAAGAAAGAAATACATCTTAAAGGGATAGAGTAGCTTAGGCTATTTCTGCCCCCCCTTCCCTCCCCCCTCGTCATCTCACCCCCGCATTTTATATCTAAATGTTTCTTTATGTACTTATTGTTGTCACAAGCGTTGAACTACACAGCACCGCTCCTGTGCCAGGTAAGTCCACTACGGGCTCACCATAGCCCATGCTACTTGGAACTTGTTCCGAGTAGCTGAATCTATAACAACAACGTTGAACTATCATTCAATAATTTAATGTCAGTTGAGGCAACATAACGAAGCGGTAAGCACACACTACAAATCCTGCTCGACTTGAAAAAAAAACCATTAAACAATACAATATACAATTCCCAATACAACTTTATAAACACACACAGACGCCTCGTCACGGCCCTTGTGGATTTGTTCAACTTTATTTAAATAAACGGTCACGTCAACAACATTTTGTTTTCTCAGTTCCAAGCACATTTTATGCTCTGGACAGGGCTAGAAAACTAATATTATCTTGCCTACCTATATTTTAGCAAACTTTTTTTTGTAGTGCTATTGGCGAGATTGTTTATTGGCACTGATGATAGCCATCGCGAGTGGTTATCGTACTTTTCATAGTACTATGTAATTTGTGCGTTGGGGATGATAACGTACATAACGAGACGTATTAGTTGATAGGACGGGTTGCGTCATCAATGGAGAAAATTTGTGTGTAAATTAACTGGAAGTGGAGTGTCACAGGACTTCCTCCCGGGATGGGTATGGGGTGCATAATAAATGACTGACCAAAGGCACCCTAACGTCCGCCATATACATAAATGGTCATGAGACAGCAGGAAACTATTACCTTAGTAATAGTTTGCTGCCCGAAACGCTTTGCGTAATAGTGGCTTTAGGCATTGTATGTACTAGCTCTATCTATAAAGCCAACAAACTTTGTAAAATCTCTTTATGTATGTACCTTACCTAAATAAAAATTATTATTATTATTATTATTATTATTATTAGGAAATTTGCTTGACAATAAAATTGGTATTAGATTCTTAAAAAAGTTCTAAAATAAATTAAATATTTCTTAGGAAGCAACAATCAGATGAAAGAAATGTGCCCAAACTTCTCTGACCAGATGCCAGAATTGAACCCTTACTCTTTCGGTTATGACCACACACACATGCCTCATAGGAGTTAGTTAGTTTTTAGTTTAGTTCATTTATTATGCACCCCATACCCATCTTGTGGGCGGTATTAATTGAATTCTACAAACAGGCAACAAGAATCAGACAAGAAAGAGAGGGGTGGGCAGAATGCATATTTTTGGATTGCTAGAAAGCTTTTGACACAGTGCCACACCAGAGACTAGTGCGAAAGCTGGAGATGCAGGCAGGAGTGAGACGGAAGGTACTCCATTGGATAAGGGAGTACCTAAGTAACAGAAGACAGCGAGTCACTGTAAGGGATGAGGTCTCAGATTGGCGAGACATCACCAGTGGGGTCCCGCAGGGTTCAGTCCTTGGACCCATACTGTTTCTTATGTATGTAAATGGTCTTCCAGATGGTATAGAATCATTCCTCTCATTGTTTGCTGATGATGCAAAAATTATGAGGAGGATTAAGACGGAGGAAGACAGTATGAGGCTACAAGATGACCTAGACAGACTGAATGAATGGTTATCTTGAGGTTATCTTGAGATGATTTCGGGGCTTTTAGTGTCCCCGCGGCCCGGTCCTCGACCAGGCCTCCACCCCCAGGAAGCAGCCCGTGACAGCTGACTAACACCCAGGTACCTATTTTACTGCTAGGTAACAGGGGCATAGGGTGAAAGAAACTCTGCCCATTGTTTCTCGCCGGCGCCTGGGATCGAACCCAGGACCACAGGATCACAAGTCCAGTGTGCTGTCCGCTCGGCCGACCGGCTCCCGGTCGGTCCAACAAATGGTCCAACAAATGGTCCAACAAATGACTACTAAAGTTCAACCGGAGTAAATGTAAGGTAATGAAACTAGGCAGTGGAAACAGGAGGCCAGACACAGGATACAGAATGAGAGATGAAGTCCTTCATGAAGCGGAGAGAGAGAAGGATCTAGTTGTTGATATCACACCAAACCTGTCTCCTGAAGCCCACATCAAAAGAATAACATCGGCGGCGTATGCGAGGCTGGCTAACATCAGAACTGCTTTCAGGAACCTGTGTAAGGAATCATTCAGAACCCTGTATACCACATATGTAAGACCAATCCTGGAGTATGCGGCCCCAGCATGGAGCCCGTACCTTGTCAAGCACAAGACGAAGCTTGAAAAAAGTACAGAGATATGCCACTAGGCTAGTCCCAGAACTAAGAGGCATGAATTATGAAGAAAGGCTGCGGGAAATGCACTGCACGACACTGGAAGACAGAGTAAGGGGAGACATGATCACTATCTACAAAATTCTCAGAAGAATTGACAGGGTAGATAAAGATAAACTGTTTAACACGGGTGGTACGCGAACAAGGGGATACAGGTGGAAACTGAGTACCCACATGAGCCACATGGACGTTAAAAGAACTTTTTCAGTGCCAGAGTAGTTAACAGGTGGAATGCATTAGGCAGTGATGTGGTGGAGGCTGACTCCATACACAGTTTCAAGTGTAGATATAATAGAGCCCAGTAGGCTCAGGAATCTGTACACCAGTTGATTGACAGTTGAGAGGCGGGACCAAAGAGTCAGAGCTCAACCCCCGCAAGCACAATTGAGTACACTACGCAGACTACTGCGCTACAGGGAATATAATCAAATATGAAGGGGCAATAAAAGAGTCATCATCGAGGCAGTAAGCAGGTGGACAAGTGCTACTGCCGGGTTCCCCTCCTCCCCACCTCTCCTCCCGCTACTGCCGGGTTCCCCTCCTCCCCACCTCTCCTCCCGCTACTGCCGGGTTCCCCTCCTCCCCACCTCTCCTCCCGCTACTGCCGGGTTCCCCTCCTCCCCACCTCTCCTCCCGCTACTGCCGGGTTCCCCTCCTCCCCACCTCTCCTCCCGCTACTGCCGGGTTCCCCTCCTCCCCACCTCTCCTCCCGCTACTGCCGGGTTCCCCTCCTCCCCACCTCTCCTCCCGCTACTGCCGGGTTCCCCTCCTCCCCACCTCTCCTCCCGCTACTGCCGGGTTCCCCTCCTCCCCACCTCTCCTCCCGCTACTGCCGGGTTCCCCTCCTCCCCACCTCTCCTCCCACACCAACTAATGGAAAATATAAAGAAAAGAATTTGAAGAAGTCAAATAAAGTTATCCTGATCGTTCTAGCCATCCTGAAGCCATTACTGGAGGGGTCGTACAACCCGTCCTCTTAACAATAACGTCACTTTTGGCTCGTATGCGCGCTATGGCCAAATTTGGACGTAATTTGAAATGAAATCGACTCACAAAAGTGACGTACTGTTCCGTTTTCTGTTTGAGTCGGCTAGCTTAGAAAAGGATTCTTTCCATTAACGTTTTTCATACCATTTTGAAACTTTATGAGAATTTCCTGCCTACCTAACCTATCAGAGGACCCTTAACTTACAGTTGTTGAAAAAAATCCCAAATTTATATTAATTTTTTGTTTATTTTCAAATTACGTCCATATTCGGCCATACAGGCAAACGGCCAAAAGCGACGTTCTTTTTAAGAGGACAGGTTGGGTGCTGGTTACCTCCCCCTCAAACAAAGAGGTTCTTCGCCCTCAAACGGAGGGGGCTACCCCCCCCCCCTTTCTATCCGGGAGGCTCATGCCCAGCTCCCACAATGACCAATCATAATGTAGGGGGTACAACCCCCTCCCCCTTATATAACCCATCATAATGAGACAGACATTGCAGCCAAATTAGCGTGCAACAGAGATGAAGTTGAATTAGATCTAGGTATCTTCATCTCTGCTGTCTAAACTATATTGGTCCAAACACTCAGGTCTAATAGAAAAGAAATTACTGACTCCCAACAACCTGAAAGTACTAGTATTAGAAGTACTTTCTTTGTTCAGATCTGAAACCTATATCTATGGGCAGCATAAAACGTCTACCAGACTGTGCGACACAGTGGTTGCCAGGATCAGGTTGGGTTACCGTTACCTGTGGCAGGTGGCTACAGGTGACGGATCACCCAATCCTGAGCACTCCAGGTGCAAA
>NC_091216.1:17876855-17891855 GCF_040958095.1 Procambarus clarkii | reverse complement strand
ACTCAATAAGAACTTATATTCAGTATGTGCATTATCTCCAGTAAGTAAGTAAGTAATTATCAAAAGGAGGCACCAAACCGGGAAGGCTATGTGTATCTCCAGTAGACAAACTTGGGATATTTGGCTAGGATTTTGAAAAACATTTCACCTGGGATGACACATTTTTGTGATGACGCCGATTAATTTTGTTTATTATTTCACATTAAATTAGAGTGATGTGTATACGAATAATTTTGCGTATATCTATATAATTCATTGTGTCCGGGTGGGGGGGGGGGAGGGGGGTAGGCAGCCAGTTTATACATACAGTATATTATAGGCTTATATCAAGGTTGTCTCCAGGGTTGAATTACTGACCCTCTCCAGTATGCAATACCACAATTTAACTTCTAAATATCTACTTACTGCTAGGTGGACAGGGGCATGCATGAGGTGACAGGAGCAAATCAATTCAGTTCCGCCCGGGATTTGAACCCGGAATATTCGATTGTGAGTAGAGAACGAACCCAACTGTACTACCGGGACCCTCAATATATACTAAGTTTGTTATACAAACGACCTTTCAATATTACTGTGATAATGACAGACCTGGATTAATCATCCTGGCCTCAAGTAAAGAGGACTAGCCCCACAGTTATTTTTCCAAAGTCGGATTTATAATGGACCATCATGGTGTAATGTTGCAGCTGAACCAAGGCTTGTAAAATGGCGGCCCCACAGTAAATTAAAAAATGCTAATATAATTATATTATTGAAAAGGTTAGTAATACATTTTATTTTCGGGAATACAACAAAGTTGGAATCTTGCAACTGCCCCCATGGTCCTGGGACGAACCACAGCTTGCTTGAGAACATGTTCAGTCCCACACTGCTTGTCAAGCGTCACTTGGGAGCGAAGCGGGTGTCATTAATTGTGAGGATTTTACCAAAGACTTTGCGATTAAAAAATGAAGTTAAAAATATTTTGTATTGAAATGGCACAAGCAAGCAAAAATAACCATTGCTTTGCATCTTTGATTCGTGTATGTTAAAATGCTATGTATCTTCAAGGCAAGAAAACAGTGGAATAATAGGAGTTTTTTTCTTACAAATAATTATATTTTTTCATTAGAATATTTTTTACGGTTTACTATTGGTTTTTATTTTGAATTACATAAACGGTATATGGAATTACCATACTCTTTTCAACGCTTAGGGCCCTAAAGGTCTTAAATCCGGCCCTGGATAGTGGATAAACCCAAAACTGGATCAGCCATTAATGTGCGTTTCTCCCTCCTGCAGCATTCTTCGTGACGGTGCAGGTGTTCTTCACCTTTTGCTTCACACTGTCGCTGATTGGGGCGGCCCTCACAGGTATCCTAGTCCTCTGTCCAGGCGAAGAGTTCGAGAAATCAGTTCTCAAGATTGCCTATATTGATCTCTTCATCTCCTGTGAGTTGGTTCATCATTCAGTCTGCTGTGTTATTCATGTACAAAAGCCTTCGTGATTACTTCCCCATTCTCAGTTATGTATAAAATGCAAATCTGTAATAACATGCCAAATATATACAATTATTTGCCTTTAAAAACTTTTGGCACGTACCCTGGAAACACAAACCGAAACTGTCTCTATTTTCCGCTTGTTACAACTTGTAATAAAGTTGTTACATCTTGGCTTAACGTGTTTATGACGTATTAGAACGTTGTTACAACTTGCTATATTGGTTGTTATAAGTGGCTAGGAGGTGTTAAAACTTGTTCGAACGTTGTACCAACGTCGTAGTTTCGGTGTGTGTTTGTCGGGTATTAACTTTAAAAAAATCTAAACTTTTTTATAACAAATATACAAGACCTTACAGTAGTTACATTATTCTCGTTGTTCATATATTTTGCACGTCATGACTGAACAGGTGTATATGAACTTTACCACAATAATGAACTATTCATTTCAGCGTTCGTAAGATTTTTGACATACTGTTATATGTTAAGGAGACAGTTATTGAGTGATACGCTGAACTGTTGTTATCGACGTTGGAAGGTGTTTTATTTAGGACAGATTTATGAGATAATGTGTTCAACTGTTGGTAACTGGTGTTGTATGTTATACGAGAACTGTGATGACTGCATTATTTATATGGACCCATTAACGGAGAGGTTACTGGTGCACGACAACAGTTAGTTGCACTTCAGTATAAGTTAACTGGGAAAGTTCTCCTCAGCTGGTGTTCAAGTGATGTTTTGAAATGCTGATAACAAGCTGTCCTCTCGAGTAATACGTCGCATTTTGACGTCAAAGTCCCCAACGGACAAAATGTGATGTACTATAAATCATAGCGGCTCACATTCACATTTTCTATGCGTGTCGCACAAATAGGTTTGGGTGATTTAGTACATCATTTTCTGTCCGTTGTGACAGATGGAGAGGCCGGGGTGGCTAGTGTTAATATGTATTATTACTAACGATGGGCTTCGTGCCGGTAGGGGTGTTCGGGTTCATAGCAGTCATCGTGTTCGGAGCGATGGGTGACAACCGTGACTGGATGCCCCACTGGGACCACAACCACCTCTCTTGGTCCTTCGGCCTCGGTAACTAACATTCTACACGTTGTTGTTGCTTTAGCTCCTCAGAACGAAATGTCCCTGTAGCACGGACTCCTCCACGGACCCCGCCCGTAACACATTCTTCACCTTATTTCAGTATTATATAGTACCTATGATCAGGTAGTGATTGTGGGTAGGTTTTGTAAGTAAAATATACAAGTTAGACATAAGTTCAAGTAAGTTTTGATATAAAATACAACCCAAAGGGATAGAGTAGCTTAGGAAATTTCTGCCCTCATTAGGTTCAGACTTTATAAACAATGTCTATCGGTTGGAGAAAGTATGATCTTCTAAAACTACTATCGGGTTCAAAGGTAAGGTAATCAGGTGAAAGCAACAAGCCATAGCGATTGTATTGTAATTTCCAAAAAATACACCAAAATTAAAAAAAAAAGTAATACCACCAATACGAATTTATATATGGTTAATATGTGTTTGTATTGCAAATATGGAAGTATGCACTATTTTGCTCACGTGTGTTAGCCTCAACTCTGAACCCGATAGTAATTTTATTGACACCTTGTATGTTATCAAGTCTAACTCTTGTGTATGGCAGCATTATCACACTGAGCCCCTTGAGATAACGATTAAACTTAAGTACATGACAATTCTCAATCACATTTGTGTATTTTAAGTGCATATTTATATATATTTAAGGGTCTCTGTACTACAGCCGGGTTCATTCTCTACTTTCAAACGGGAATTCCGGGTTCGAATCTCGGGCGGGACAAAAAATGATTTAGCGTGTTTCTTATCACCTAATGCACCTATTCTCCCGGCAGTGAAAGGTACCCTAGCTGACTGTCCAACAAATTTAATCATTTTTCATAGTAGATTTGTATTCAAAATAAAGACTACGTTATTACCATTATTTTGCATGGAAAAACTTTTTTTATATTACAGCTGTGGTGGGCGTAGTGGCGGAGTTCATAGCAGCCGTGCTCTTCTGGGTGGAGTACCGCATCCAGAAGCGCAAGGAGTCCTATCGCCAGAGTCACGGAGTCTTCACACTCGAGGGAACCAAAACTTAAACCAACTCGTATTGCATAACCAAAACCACATCTTATATCGGGATCAAGACTATGGACGAGACGTTATCGGCTAACAACACGCCAGCAATATGCCTGGTTTAGCCACGTGTACGAATTTAAACATAACTAAGATGGAACTAACAAACAAGACCGTGAGGAAGAGTATTAGAAGCTAAAGTGGGGTTGTAACTGATATATTTGACGAAGAAATTGAACAACTGCATTCATCCTCGATTGCTTATCACATTATATTTGACGAAGAAATTGAACAACTGCATTCATCCTCGATTGCTTATCACATTATATTTGACGAAGAAATTGAACAACTGCATTCATCCTAGATTGCTTATCACATTTGTGTTGCAACATACTGTATTCAATATTAATTTATTGGTGTAAAGACCAAGAATATTGAGTTATCAGTACGGGTTCAGTAGAATGTGGGTACCGTCTCAAACTATTAATACCCAACAGCACACAATGCATGGGACGAAACGTTTTAGCTGTATAATTTTAAATTTAACTTTAAATTTTATCAACACTTAATTTCTAAGAAAAAAATTCTTGTAGTTCGAAAACATTGAAATATACAAGCATTTGTAGGTTACCGATGTTTCGGTAATAGCCACGTAGGTTAATGTAAATTATCGCAAAATGATGTGAATTCCCGAATACCAAAGTAATTTTGTAAAATACTGGTAACTGCATTGACAATTTTATTTTAAGTATCTAGCCTCTCAGTTAAGTATTTTGATAATTTCTAACATTAAATTATTTCAATACTTTATGTTATATGTATAATTTATCTTTTTCTATAATTAAGGTTACCAAACTAATCTTATAACAATGACCTGAACTTTTCTACCAGTACTAGCAAGATATTTTCATTACTCATTTAAACGTAATAAACAATGTTTACACTTGGGAAATGTAACAAGTGCTGCAGGTGTTAGATGCGGCAGTATACACTTGGGGAACTACAGAGGGATCTTCTAAGTCACTGCTAATTATCTTAATATAAATGTTGTAAAGTTTTAGATAAGATATTCGATGCATTTCCTTCTCGTTTTCTAAACTATGCCAGTGTGTGGATAAGTAACCCCCCCCCTCCCCATCCCTCCAAACTCCCCGACTCTTGTATTGCACATTCCCTGTAATTACTTGAAAGTAGTTACAGAATGAGAGCTGTGCTCGTGGTGTCCCACCAGGGCATAAAGAGCCGTGTTCTCCCGTGCTCGTCCGTCCAGAATGGCGAGACTTTGTGGTTAAGTTACTTAGATGTACATAAGTCTTCAAGTTACCTTAAAGGCAATGTGATTCAAGTTCAAGTATGTTTATTGAGATAAGAAATACATCTCAAAGAGATAAAGTAGCTTAGGCTATTTCTACCCCCCAAACACTGTGATTTTGAGTTGTGGTAGGTAACTACTCCGTCCATACCGTGGCTGTCAAAGTTATCCGTCCTGTAAGTGTGGCTCAGGGGCTCGCTCAGCCTCAGGCCAATTCAATTTCTTTATTATGCACCCCATACCCATTCCGTGGGCGGTGGTGTAAAGGATTACAGAGGCACACAAGGCCAAGCTGGCTTTTCTCATTATTTCATAATTATTCAGTCCCATGTATATAATTGTTAATTATCATTAATAATTTTTTGTTTACATGTGGACCAGACACCACAATCTGGTTGCAAAACGAGTAATTATATATATGTATAGGTAGGTAATAGTGTCCATTATCACTATAATGTTGGTTACATGCAACCATTATCTTGGTATAATGTTGGTTATATGCAACCATTATCACTATAATGTTGGTTACATGCAACCATTATCACTATAATGTTGGTTACATGCAACCATTATCACTGTATAATGTTGGTTACATGCAACCATTATCACTGTATAATGTTGGTTACATGCAACCATTATCACTGTATAATGTTGGTTACATGCAACCATTATCACTGTATAATGTTGGTTACATGCAACCATTATCACTATAATGTTGGTTACATGCAACCATTATCTTGGTATAATGTTGGTTACATGCAACCATCATCTTGGTATAATGTTGGTTACATGCTGGATTATCTCGGTATAATGTTGATTTAAATACCAAGAGTTGTAAGAGGACAAATGTCAGCACAAAACCATTAGTGCCAACTTCAGTGAACTGTATGATGATTATATTTTCTGTGTAATAATGGGTCTGAATGACTACGTCTATTTTTTCCTACTTATGTGATTATGTAATCACAGCACTAAAATAAGAATATGCCAACCAGCCTGTTCATTTACCTACAATATGTTAAAAAAGAGAGTTTCCAGTTCATTCGCCTGATTGGAATTTCAATCCCATTATCCATTATAAAAATAATTAGGGAACTTATTTTTTCCTAAAACTTCATTTTCTTTCATACTGATTAGTATTTTGGGTATGCACCATCGTATAACTACCTACGGAAGTAAATAGTTTGATGTGCATTACAAGGATAATATCCTTGTAATGTACATCACTTGTATATGAATATCCAGGAACATTGAGGGTCCGCGAGAACAAGTCCAACTATTGGCTTGGTCTGGAAAGATCTGATCAGCATCCAACAGTAGAACACCCAGCACTGGAAGGTTAAAGCAGTAATGTGCCATTCCTCTGCTTTTACGGAATATGTTCAAAACTAATTCTTAATTTTATATTGACTTAAATTTATATAGATAAGAAACCATGTTGCTTATAACGGGTACACAAAGTAAACCGTTTGAAAACGTTAATATTAGACCTGTTCTCAGCTTCACATGTACATATATCAGTACATGTTAGTGCAATATTGGGTCTTGTAAGTGTACATAGCCTACTGCAATAAGGTAGATGGGACAGTTTTATTAGCGATGGTAAGTATAATTTGTACATATTAGATGTAAAATATTGTGCCTTCCTCATTAAAGATAGTTTGTGCTCTCCTATTGCATCCTGAATATCTACACTCGTGAACAGTCTGTACCAAAGACTACTAAACAACCATCCTGACTTGCCGCTTTCTGATAACTTACACATTCAAATTCGTACTCGCTACGACTTTATTACAATTTTCAGTACATATGCATTCTGTACGCTCAATATGGAACCACTATGCATCAGTTTAGATAACTACATAATGATGAAAGATTCAGCACTATTAGCAGCCAGTCATGCCAATAAGCCCTTATAATTACACACACAAATCACAATAGCGTGATGCATCAAATGAACAAATCCACAAGGGCCGTGACGAGGATTCGAACCTACATCCGAGAGGATCCCAGACGCTGCCTTAATCGACTGAGGATCCCAGACGCTGCCTTAATCGACTGAGGATCCCAGACGCTGCCTTAATCGACTGAGGATCCCAGACGCTGCCTTAATCGACTGAGGATCCCAGACGCTGCCTTAATCGACTGAGGATCCCAGACGCTGCCTTAATCGACTGAGGATCCCAGACGCTGCCTTAATCGACTGAGGATCCCAGACGCTGCCTTAATCGACTGAGCTACGACATGGAAAAGAATGGCAACCGGGAAATCATCTTGACCTACCGCGGATCCTGCAGTCTCTCCGAGACACAAACCAGGTTTTTACACAATTCCTCCATGCACCCGAGCTCTGTCAATAAGCTGTTCTACCTCTTCGCCCTTACGAAGAGGTAGAACAATACTCAAAAATATTTCTAGCAGTATACAAGATCTGGCATCGCTGCACGTGACGTCACTTAGCGTTTCCGTTGTTTACCTGAATTTACCTGTGGGCCACTATCTCTATAGTGGTTTCGACGAGGACAGTAAGCTGACGGCTTGTCAAAGGTCTCTCCCTCCCCCTCCCATTTGTCCTGATGCTCAGATCACATAACAACCTAACACTTTCCTACCCAAATGTTGTAGCGTCACTTGAGCAGGAAACCGTACGCACTCGCTAATCATAGCGTAATACAGAAAGTCAGCAACTTATTATTCAGAAGATTGCGCACGGATTTTACCGGTGTTGCTTAATATCATGAATTCTGATTTTTATATTCATTTTCAAGCGAATGTAGTTGGCATATCTCGCTCGGCATGCTGCCAGGAATTCGTCGGCACTAATAGATTGACTAAGTTAATACTTCTTGTTCCTGCACCGTGCTTGGACAAACCGGGGCCGTCCAAGCCCCGGTTTATATATGCCGTCCAAATAAGACGGTGTAGGAATCAACACAGTATTTCCTCGTCATTAGCTCTACTTGCCATAATTGTTTACGTTAAATCTCGTCTATAATATGGCATTAACATACGTGCATGCCATTAATTCTCGGTGAACTCGTCTGAAAGCATGGAGTGCACACACAGTTTGGCTTAGGTATCCTACAGGGACTTTGCCCTACTTTATGCAATGCATTGATAAATGTGTTGTGAAACTCGATGCATAGGAAACCTACTGAACACATTATTAGTTTGTTAATATGATCCGTACTGCTGTAAATACATGCATACAAAACACAGACGGGACACATGTTAGTACCTATAGGTACTATGTCTCCTCAACTTGATGCAAAATTAAGTATCCCAGAACACAATCATGAATTATACACAATCTACGAACTGAAGGCAACATCACGCAGATCATATATAACAGATCTCTCAATTCAGCTACAGCGAGGATAGGAAATGCTGCTATTGTTCATCAGGCTGATAGAACCACAAGTGAAAATAATGTAAGGTCAGTAATTAGGAATCTGCCTTGCAAGTTGAACTTTTTGCCATCTCTGTATCACTCAAAATTGCTGAAAATACTGCAGTAGACAGCTTAATTGTTTCAGATTACCTTTCTTCATTTCTAGCGTTGAATAGTTTACACTCATTGTAATACGCTCGACTCCGAAGCAAGACACTGTAACAGTTGAATTCTCTTCCCCTCCCACTATACCTACGTCTTCCCTCTTCCTCTCCGTCATGCTAGTACAAGGTCAGGAGATTGACCTTCGCAAAAACACCCTAGTATAGTCCTCCCCCTCCCACCATCTCCAAAACGCCTCTACATGTGTATCAGTTAATAACTCAAACTGGAAACCGTACTAGCACCCTCGTCCCCTTCTAAATCATAAACAAAGCTCCCAGCCAGCAGACGCTGATCACCAATGTCTCCTGGAACCCATAGGTGCTGTTTTGACCGAGCCGGGCAGGTGTCCCAGATGATTGATGAAGATTAAGCCACAGAGGTGGCACGGGCATGAGTAGTCCGTAAACAGGGTCCCAGATGACTCACATGGCAGAAGAATACCAGATAAGCAGAGAAAGAATAAGAGAAGAATGAATAAAGGCAGTGAATACCTTTAGTGCACATGTGTAAATTTTTCAAGGATTTAAACAAGTACAAAAAAAATCGAAGCCATGCGGATTACCTTTGAGTATCCTCATAACAGAGATACTTAATATTAACAT
Organism: Procambarus clarkii; assembly: GCF_040958095.1. Lineage (NCBI taxonomy): Eukaryota > Metazoa > Arthropoda > Malacostraca > Decapoda > Cambaridae > Procambarus > Procambarus clarkii. The sequence continues at coordinate 17,882,797 of NC_091216.1, read as the reverse complement.
GAATTTACTTGAGGGTCACTAACACCCTAGTTGTGTCGATGAGGACAGGAAGCCGGTGGCTTGTCAAACGTCTCCCCATTTGCCCTGATTTTGTCCAGCTGAATTTTAAAATTCAACAAAGTTTTGCAATTTACGGCTGTGTAGGGTAAGCGGTTCCATGGGCGGAACTCTGTGGGTGAAAAAGCCTCTCCTGTTTTCTGAGATGAGAGAACAAGTCAGTATCCCTTGCGTCAACGATCGTGCTAATGAAATTAGTGCTTTAAATGGTATCAAAATCCTTAGGTAAATCCATCTTAATGCTATATCAAAAGTCAACACATCATTCAAAGTGGATTACTACAACTGCAATTAAACTCTGATGTATCAGTCAAAATCTTGCAATACAGGCAGACAGAAGTGAAGAGAAACAACAACGGCACTTTCCTGGGAGACTGTTCTTCTAAATTACAATCTCTTCCCACCCCGAGAAGCAAATTATAGATACGCTCAAACTGCTGTTTATAGCATAGTCCGCTTTAAACCAGACTGATATTCACTTTGCAGAACACTTCCTTTCCCAAACAAGATGATGGATGACTTTCTTGATATATGATGAGATGACTTTCCCAGGATATGAGATGACTTTCCCAAACTCTGATGGATCCCATCATTCAGTTGGTACTGTCGGAAGAGAAGTTGTCGTGATACTTATCTAACTCAATAATTGTGCAAAAGTTTAGATTCGGGAAAGAATCTACATATTGAGGTCCTACAGATGTTTTCAGTTCCTGAAGCCCCTATGTGAATACCTTTTCCGCCACTGACTACAGAACGGAGGATCAATAATATGTGATCAACACGAGACGAGCGTGTAATTTGAGCAATTGGTGACGTGGTCAGTGCACTCAGTAGTTCCGGTCAGACAATACAATACAATTTTATTTAGGTAAGGTACATACATACAATAAATTTTTACAAGGATTGGTAGACTTATAGGTAGAGCTAGTACATACAATGCCTAAAGCCACTATTACGCAAAGCGTTTCGGGCAGACGTAAGTACCCTGTGAATGTGGTTCTAGTCCCTGGTCGCGGTCAGGCGGAGGAATACCATTGTTGGAGACAAGAATCCTGGTAGGCCTACCGAGGTCAGCTTAGCCATGAATTTAGAAACTACCGAGGCATGGCGGAGGCCTTCATGTAATGTTTGTTATTCAGTACTTGGAAAGTACAGCAGGATCCTCTGTAAGCTGAGCATATTACAGCAAAAAATATCACATCTACTTGTTGTACCTAAGAAGTGATGGAGTCGGAAAGTTGAAGACTTTACAGTGTACAGGAATGTGACAATTAATAAAGAAAATGCCGCGGTGAGCATATTAGTGAGGACTAGGAATGCGAGTAATACTGTTGGTCCACGACTTAACATTCTTGACGTGTGCAAAATGCACACATTTTGCACAAGGCTTAATTTGGTCGCTATGACTAACACGAGGATGACACTGTTCTATGTCCGTCATACAGAGGAGAGAACATATCCGGTTCTGTATAAGCTACGTACATAGTTTATACAGTTGAAGGAGATTTCCTGCCACTATGGGAAGCAAATAATTTCATAAGCGGTACGCCATCCGTACTGGGCAAGGGAGTATAGATTTATCTTTATGGGTGGAGTAGTTCAAATTGGTATACGTTGTATATACTCTTATCAGGGAAAGGAAGCCTCCTAGGCTTATCGACGTCCTCCTATCCAAGGGCGAGGCTGACCAAGCGGTCACCCTACCACTTACTAGCCAGAGGTAACAGTGTTTCACTACTGACGCGCTCATCATCCACTAACCACGTCATTGACTTATCATCACGTTGCATCCATCACCCTTGTGGAGCAACGAGCACTTGCCCGCTGTCGTGCCCAGCACTTAATGTTATGTGACAGAAGAGATTAACAAAGCAAGAGGTGGTGTCCCAAGCATCGATCAACTCCCTCGCTCATGCCTGCCAATACAAGCCCACTTATCGTTGAAATTTGTTTATTTCTCTCCCAGTAAGCAATAAACCTAACCCATCTACCATAACGTCCAACCACACAACTAGCACCAGACATTATAATTCCTAGAATGTTCTTTTGAAGCCTATTATTCGACCGTGCTCCTGCTGGTCGCATCACGGTCCCCAGGCCACGGGAGGGGTGGGGGCGGGGGAGGAAGCACGGCCACATATCCGGTTACATCAGGCTGTATTCCCAGCTCCCCGTGGGGCCTAGAGCGTCGTCGTCCCTCAACCATCATCATCATGGTGCCACCAGCTGGCCACCAAAATTGTAAATTGAATTTAGATAATGTATTTACACGTTCTTAATAAATTAGAAGAATGTATAGCAATTTTTTTGTGGAGTGAGAAAAAAGCGAAATTATGAAAATTTAACTAGAGTAACAAATTGGACACTATGAATATGCAGCTGGTATTACCACAGTAATTGGTGTTGAACGCGGCCCTATCATAGGTAAATCAAACAGTCAATTGATTCCACAATAAGGGGTATACACAGGTATATAAAGGGTTTACATATAAGTCAAAATAAACTATAGAACAAATAGCATGCTTAATGTTTCTAGTTACCAGCACATTCTTCTAGTCGAACGATAACATATATGGAGAGTTTATGAAAAACAAAAATAAATCATATTGTGTAAAATAGCAGAGTTGTTAACTGAAGAAAATATTCAACAAATGTTTAGGGAGAATTCGCAAGATTGAAGACCTTTTATTCTCTTCTCCGAGGCTATGGGTTCCCACAATTGCACCAGAGGTGATAACTCCTATACGTGTGTATCTATAAATGAAAAGTATTTTACATATTCAAATGGGCGCACACCAACAAGGATATCATGGAGATTTCAACGAGCCATGATGTGATCCATTACAACTATATAGGCACGTCATAGCTGGAAAAAAGGGCTTCTAAAGGGCTATACTGCTGAAATATATCATATGAATAAAATAAAACAAAACTGTTGACAGAAGGAAGTACATCACTTCCTTTACCCCTCGCCCCCTTCACACCGTCAGTCTGGCTGACACTGAACACCGACCTACATGCATACATGTGAACTTTTGCCATTCGTCTCCGGCCAGTCCTCAACCTTAGCGGTGTGCATTACCTCCGTGTATACGTGTGGCCTACATATATGCGCCCATCATGGAGTACCCTGCAAGCTCCTCTCTCCTATCAAGTGGCAATGTAGCTGGTTTTCTCTTCCCCTCCTGACATGCACACACACACACACTTTATCATAGTAGAGTGTTCAGAGTATGTACTGTGTGTACGTATACACGTCGTCCATGGGTTCCAGTATGACTCATGAACACTTAAACGGTATTTCCTGACTTACTCGCTCCTCCTGAATCACAGCTAACTTGGGCGCAATAACCACTGAAATCTATAGATATCTTCAAAACTGCTCAAGCTTTTCTCGACTAATTTTAAACAGTGTATAAACTAATCAGATTCTACTACCTATTAGGCCAATTCAACTAACAAAATTGTTGGGCGACTGCTTGATTAAGAGCCAGTAACGTAAATATGAATTACAAAATAATATTTTGTTTTCCCAGTAAGTATTTGTAGTAAGAGTTGCATCAAGGCCACCCACTGACCCACAGGTAGGACTTCTAAACTATAAGAGGTAAACCTTCTTTATGATTATGTAAAAAAATGTTAGGTGGGAAAGCGGATAAATATTATCATGGGTAAGGCGGGCTTGTCAAGATCTCTCTGCTCTTACGTTTCTGCCCAAGTTTATGGTGCCTCAGAGGGTTAATGTGTTAAAACCAAAAACACCATATATATACGCATGAACTGATCTATGACACGGTAATTTGACACACACAATTATTATTATTATATATATATATATATATATATATTATATATATATATATATATTATATATTATATATTATATATATTATATATATATTATATATTATATATATATAAATTGGCCTTGCGTTATGACACTTCATATTGATAGATATACCTTTTTAAAACTAGTTATTATTATTATATATTTATGTTGACGGAAACTGCAATTCGATTTGTCAAAATGATATAAAAATGATTACCTAGGAGATATGTGGTGATAATGAGAAACTAAATTTCCAGGATGACGGTTGCTCTAAATGGTGAAAGGTGAATCACTAGTAGCACAAGGCTCTTTAATATTATGTTGACATTAGGTACATTAATGTGATTGTAAACACAAATTTTCTTTCACGAAGGTGGAGGGTCAACAAGGTCAACTAAGGTCAATAAGTGACTACGAAAAGAGAGAGAGAATACAATTCATTAGTAATCTTCTTCCGTGCGCATGTTTATGTATAAGGTGGAGGCATCCAAGCTAACGATCTAGAAAGAATATCCTACGCGTTATTGATGAGTTCATATGCATAGTTACTCGTGATTGTTACCAAAAGGTATATTAATGAGGCCCTAGGATGTATGTAGGGTGCTGTAGGACCTGCCCTACATGAGAGGGTGCCAGGACCAGCCAGCACCCACACCAGAGCGTGTGGCAACGCCGCCTGGAACACCCTCACCTGCTGGGACATCCGATACCCCTCACCTGGCCAACCCCAGCACTGACTTCCTCTTACTTGATCGAAACAAACACGAAAATATATTTAGTTTGTAACGTTTTTAGAACGTATTTGGATTAAAACATCCTCCGAGCTTGTAAACAGATCCAATTCCAAGAAAATATGTCTATAAAATTAAGATAATCTCGTGGAAGCCATGACATCCGAACGCGTCTTAGGCGAGGTTGTCGTTACGCTGGACACTGCGGAGTGAACATTACTGGAGGATCATGGACGATAAACGCTCCTGGAGAAGCTCTGTGGGAATTTTACAAAATGGACAATCTTGGGATTCTTTCAGTAAAGAAATCAGGCCAACACCGCCATCAGGCAAGTAATAAAAAAAGTTGGTGTGTGTGTGTGGGGGGAAGATGGAGGCACACGACCAGACCCATCCCTCCAGCAGTGTGTTTACGCCTATGTGGTGGAGGAGGGGCGGTAGGGGCCCTCTACACTGCCTCACTACCCGGCCTCCTACCACCACCTACACACCGTATTACCTCCCCCCTCATTAATACCGAACGGCTATGCGGGATCCAGTGTTTGAATATTTGAAGTTAGGGCGCACGCGTGTGGAATATGGGTGTTGTTTCGTGTGTGGTTAATGCGTACAAGGGTGGTGGTGGTGGTGGCATTACTGCCATGCAGGCGGCGGACATGGCCGGGTGGAGGCCGGATGCTCCCTCAGCATCCCAGCCTCCACCATGGCTTCACTTGCCTCTGGCTCCACTATATCAGGCTCTGACGTGACAAATGGGGTTTATACACAAATGGCAAATTATTTGATAATTAGGCATTTGGCGTACAAGGGTGTATAGCCTCTTTGAAATATTTTTTTCACCCTTCAATTCTCATTATATTGAAAATAGAATACAGCTTTGAGATGGCACCAGTAAATCGTACATCGAGATTTCAACACGCTTCGTTTTTATAATTGTTTCAGTTTCCTAGAAACAGAAAGCCTTAATTAAGGGTCATCGATAACCCGTAGCTAGGCCAATGAATGAACATTTCCCAAAATGCAACCCACAACAGTTGCCTAACTCTTGGGTATCTATCCCTAGTTACTAAGGGGTGAACAAAGGCATGAGGTGTAAGGACACACGTAAAACTTCTTGCCCTGCCTAAGAGTTGAACTTTGGTCAAAACTGTTGTAAACAGACTGCATTAACCACTAATTGGTCGAGTTGTTTGGTGAACTGTTTTGTGTGCAAAACAGCCTGCAATCACTTTAATATTATTAAAAACATTGATTTGTTGTTTAACCAGGTGTTGTGAACTAAAAACTAAAACACTATACTGTACTATGTTAGTGTTTTCTTCACG
>NC_091216.1:17804355-17871855 GCF_040958095.1 Procambarus clarkii | reverse complement strand
TGGCAGCGAAAAGCTGTTACAGGACGCAACACGTGATGAATCCTCAGCCAGACCAACCAAGCATTGGTCACCAATGGACCCTCTGAAAGCTAACCAAATCATTCTTCACCAGAAAAGAAAAATGCTGCAAATGAACAAACTACCCACCTATCTTGAGAAAGGTATTTGAGAGGTTATCTTGTGATGATTTCGGGGCTTAGTGTCCCCGTGGCCCGGTCCTCTACCAGGCCTCATTTTTGTTACACACCCCCCCAGGAAGCAGCCCGTAGCAGCTGTCTAACTCCCAGTAAACTAGTAAATAGTAAATCCTATTTACTGCTTGGTAACAGAGGCATCAGGGTTAAAGAAACTCTGCCCATTTGTTTATGCCTCCACTGGGGATCGAACCATAATAATGACAATAGACATCATAAACTCCAGATGTGTAGAGCAGAAGAGGTCAAACCAGTGAAATACATTGTTGGGCTGATCTGCTGAAAGAGGTGAAGATGTGTAAAAAGAGCCAGGGCTAGACACTGGGCTAGAAGTGCCAAAAACCAAGGGTGGGCCCATCACTAAGGAGTAAGAAGGATCACCTCAGGAAGGGGATGGCTCCCCCTTCCTTCCAAATACAACTCCAGAATATACAGAACCTGGAGCAAGAACTGAACCAGGAGAAAATATAAATACACCACCTCAACCAATCCATTCAAAGGCATCCACTGCGAGGGCCTCGTGATTGGGAAATGGAGCCATGTAGAAAGGAAGGCGCTCGTTCCACAAAAATGTGAAGAGGTCCACCACAGGGTGACCAAAAGTCTTGCAGATCCAACAGAACGACGCTTCATCAATGGTCCACTCCACAGAAATACGACGACAGTGAAATAACCCGTTTGCGAGAATGCTGGACATACCTCACATGTCAATCACGAACTACTTGAAGTGTCAAGGTCCACAGGCGATGACCCCAGCTGGAGTGCAGAGCCCAGAGGAAGCCATATCCTCCACAAGGCATGCCACACAGCTGCAAACTTGCACACTGTACTATGCAGCTGAAGGAAATGGGCCCAAACACTAACCTTGGGCAGCCAGGTGAGTGCTGGTCAGGAAGCCCCAGCCCAGAGTCAAAGCACAGATGAACATAACAGGTGATGAGGTAGGGTGGCACCATGTAACCAAATCCCAAAATCTCCAAAGAGGAAGCTGGCGAGACAAAAGCCAACTAAAGGCAGATGGGGTCTGAACCCGCCAGACCTGGAAGCAGTGAAATGGGTGGAACTTGAGAAACCAGAACAATGCTCAGAGCCAAATTCTGCCCAGGGCAAAGACAATGCAGGCAAAGTTGAAGATTCTGTACAACTGCTAAACTAACCAGTCACCCAGGGCTGATCCAACACCAGCTGGCAATGAAGCTGAAGCTAACAAAGCCGCCAGAGACAGGGAAAGAGAAGCCGACCAAGAGTCCTAAACTAGGCCTTGCCAAGTCCGAACCTGGTTTGAAACCAACTGGGGCTTCTGCCAGTTCACCTGATGCCTGAACATAGCAAGTTTGAAAAGAACCAGATCCCTGGCTTGCTAATATGCGGATTGACTGGAAACCCGAATCAGCCAGTCCTTGAGGTAGGCTAATACTGTACATGAAATCCTAGAAGATGCAACTGTGACTACAATCACCCATGCCAACCTTGTAAACACACACACAGCCAAATACAAAAAAACAAATTTTGGTTTTGAGTTAAACCAAAAGGGAGGACCTTGAAGCGGTAAGCCTGATACCGCACCACAAACCCAACCAATTCCTTAACCTGGGATGAATAGGGACATGCCTATGTGTGTCCTTAAAGTCCTGGGACACCATCCAAGCCTGGTGCACTTGTGTGCCAAGGTAAGTCATGCGGAAGGTTGGACAGGCAAGGAAGATATTCAAACCCAAAAGATTGAGGATGTACTGGTAGGTCCGCCGAGTCACTTTTTGGGATTGGAAATAATTGGGACATCTGCCGAAGGGACCAGGTCAACTCGGCTGCACCTGAGGCCAGCCAGTCTGTAGTGACCAAATGCAGAGCCTGGGAGGATACCCGATCTGAAAACCCTGACTGGACTTAGTCCAAGTGGAGATCACCATCATCTCTGATTCCAGATACCTAAATTATCATGGGGGCCAACTCTGGGGCCATTCACCCCGGTGGCCTGGCCTTTCAGGGTTGAACTTCTGAACACACAGGAGATGATATCTGTCAGTGCAGGGACAGTGTTAGCAGGCACCCTGTGAAGGAACCTAGAGTGCATGCAATCTGAAGCACAACAAAACCAATCTCACACAGTAAGCCAGATAGAAAACATGCATGAGAAGCAAAAACCAGAATATATAACAGCACAGTACGAGCCAAATGGCCCCCACAGGGACAAGGCCAAGGATAGCCAGCACTTAGGTTGAAGCAGGGAGGCTCAATACGTCCAAAAGACCCAAAACAGTACTATACAGTAGGACTTCAGTGCAAGAACTGGCAAGAAAGATTGCTACATGCAAAAGCTGGACTGCCTGGTGGTGGCATTTGGTACTATGAGTTTCGTGCTAATGTTGAATGTTTATTTTGTTCTGTGAGAATCGTTTGCACAGCTGTTTGACATTTTCAAGGATCTGGTCTTTGTTAACCTTCCAGTTGTCTGTAAAACTTCACTGACTTTTTGACTGCTTTCCCAGTGTGGTGGCAAACTGTCACTTGCTCTCTGTGCTTCTGTGAGGTGAGGCCAGGTTAAAGTTCTGGTCCCTGGTAGGCCAAACAGAACTCCCATATCTGACGTGGCACATTTGCATGGAGCATTCTCATCGAGATGCAGTAACTTCAGGGAGCCATGTGGGCTCCACCAGAAAATGGCAATATTATGGTGTTTTCATTTTTAGTATTAGGTTACAGATGAAGTTAGAATAACGTGGTTGAAAAATGATGACCAAACCACGCACTAGAAATTGAAGAGACGACAATGTTTCGGTCTGTCCTGGATCATTATCAAGTCGATTGATAATGGTCCAGACACTGAAACGACGTCGTCTCTTCAATTTCTAGTGTGTGGTTTGGTCAACATAGTATTAGGTCGCATTTATAACAGATTGAAATTTTTTTTTAAAATGTGATGTATTAGATGAAGGAATTAATTGTAACATGGTGCTAGTATCTTCCAATAGAAATTTTTTCATATCACCCTTGAATTAATCTTCACTGCTTGGTCCCTATCATTTTTTTTTTTTTTTTTTTACTTTACAGTATTTCATCTTGTTAATGCAACATTTTGTGTACTCTCCTATTAACCTGCATTTAATAATGTTAACATCAAATAACATGCATTAGTGACAGAATTGCAAATTCTAAAATATATATTCATTAACCTTAATTTTGTAACAGCAACTTTTACTGTTGACATCTTTATTAGGCTAACTGTAAAGCCTTTTTATTTATCAACATTCAACCTTAAGTCTTTAATAATTTGACTTAACATTGCAAGTTTACATCTAGCAAAACTTCATGAATTTCCAGTGTTGTGATATAAGTGTTCAAGGCCTGTATAGGTTTGTGAGCTGGAAAAGTCAACTTTCACCTTCCAAATAAGTAAGAGATGACAACATTTCTTTTAATGTCTTTTAGAGCAGTATTACCTTCATGTAATTAAGATGAAGTTTTACATAAACATGCTATACAAGATTTGTGTAACACTATGATATTGGTAATATAGATCAACATCATGGCTAAAAGTTGACAAAAAAGGCTCCTTATAAATTAAATAGGCTGTAGTATGCTAATATGAAAATATATAACTACCAAGGGTTAAATATAAAATATTTCAGGATTTACTTATATTAATAATTTTGGCTTCATAATTTGTATGCTTATTTTTCATATATAATTATATTAATAATAGACTTTATTTCAGTCCATACTGGCTGCAGTCGTATTCGTACACATACAGTGACTTCAACAACATGGGACTGTGGGAGTTCTGCTTCAATGGGTTTCGTTATCCAAAGTTCCAATATGATCACAAATTTACAGGTTGTAACTACATCTTCTCAGAAGAATACAGAATTATATGGTCATGGATGTTGCCAGGTAATGCAACTAATGTTATGATTCTTTGTATTTGATTAATGCAAGTTATAAGTACAGTACTGTATATACATTTAAAGTACGATACTCTAAGGTATTGAGCAGGGTCAACAATTTAAACCCAACCACTTTTTCAAATTATCTCGTGGCATTATTGAGAGGCCAAAACTTTCACAATATCTATTTACAATGCAGAATACTGTATATATATAATAAGAAATCATCCAACAGATATGCCATAAATTAGCAAATACTAGTCAACCAGGAAAGAAAACTCCCAAGATCCTATTTTTACAAACAATAATGGCTTGATTAGATACTGATTACAAATGCATTACTCGGATTACAACCTAAATTGAAGTTCAGACATGCATGGGCAATAAACCTGTGCAGCTAGTCTCAAATCCAAGAGAAGGAGAAATCAGCAAATTCAATTTTAATAACAGATTAACTGGGAACAAATAAACCAAAAATCTCACAGAAATATGGTAGGAAAAATAGTTAAAAAAAAAAAACACACACAAAAATAGATGTCTTCCTAACTCCACTCAACTTTGAAATAGCCATAGGCAGCATGCCCATGCACTCTGTACCAGGCCCAGACTCCTGGAATTCTATATTCATCAAGAATTGCAAACAAATCATTATCACATGTTCTAAACATCATTTAGAGATGAATTCTAAATACTGGTGTTATCCCCGACATACTTAAAACAGCAGAGATTGCACCACTTCCACAAAGGTGGCGGCTACCAACATCGTGGTGATTCCGGGGATCGATGTTTCCATGGCCTTGGGCTATGCAAAAAATTGTAGACTAATAGCTTTTATCACAAATCATAAAAATCTTATGTGTAAAGAAAAAAAAAAAGCGCTAAGTAGTAAGGTCACAAAAACATGGAATCACAGTGTCTCCATAACGTTGTGCAATATGGGTTCAGGACACGGCACCCTGCCTATCTCAATTGCTAGACTACTATGATATGGCCTTAGATGCCATGGAAGATGAGCAAAAATGCTGATATAACATGCACCTATTTTGTAAAAGCTTTTGACAAATATGACCGTAGTGTTATTGCGCACAAAATGCGCATAAAAGGGATTACTGTACTGGCAAAGTAGGAAGATGAATCTGTAATGTTCTAATGAACAGAACCCAGAGTGAACCTTATAAATGTAATTTGTATTAGTTTCTTCTGGTAGTTGACATTACTACAGCAATTAATTGCTTTAGTTGGAATGGCCTACGTTCTAGGATAATCTAATGCTCAACAAAATATAATCTGAATCATCCACCGTGAAAAGCTCAGTCCCTCAAGGCACCGTGCTTGCTTCAGTACTCTTCCTCATCCTCATATCATAGACAAGGATACAAACTATAGTACTGTACCATCCTTTGCAGATGACACTAGAATTTTCATGAGTAGACAATATAAAGGACACTGCAAACCCCAGTTGAATGTTAATAAAGTCTTTCAATGGGCCACAGAAAACAACAATGTTTAATAAGGATAAGCTCCAGTTTCTGCTGCAATGGAAAATCAAATATCAAAACAAACCACATATAAAACAGTCAAACCACACTGTTAAAGGAAAAGGCAGAGTAAAAGATTTAGGAATAACCATGTCAGAAGACCTTACTTTTAAAGAACATAAAGTAGCTATTACAACTGCAAGAAAAAGGACATTTTGGATAAAGATGTCACACCAATGGTGATACTAACAGCCCCATTCAAAGGTGAAAAAATTGATGACCTGGAGAGCATGCAAAGAACCTTTACTGCTAGAATCCACTCAATAAAACACCTAAATTATTGGGCCTGCTTAAAAATTTAAAATCTTTATTCCCTAGAGAGCAGATGAGAGATACATAATAATTTACACTTGGTTAGTACTAGAAGGATTATTTCCAAATCTGCACACATAAATAACACCAGATGACATGTCAGGATGTACAGAATATCCCCAGTGAAAAGCAGAAGTGCAATATGGGCATGCTAAGCGAGAACTCAATCAACATCAATGACCCAAGACTTTTCAACACTTCCTCACTACACAGATGGGAATAACTGACTTATCACAGTGTTCAAAAGTGAACTGGAAAAACAGTCACATCAGACAGCTTTGTTGATCAGACCACCAACCAGGAGGCCTCTGGTCAGAGACTGAGCCACGGGGACGTTGATCCTCAATCATCGACAGGTAAATGGCAGGTACTTGTGAATTACTTCAAGAGAGGAAGCATTTCATATCAAGTGTTAATTGTGTTTTGACAGTTATTAGACTGCTCAATGGTGGATATATACATAGGCTTTGTAATATGTCATTGTGCAGTAGTACTGTATATAACTACAACTGCTGGTACAGTACAACCTCGATTCAACGAATCTCCGGCTAGTTCACACACTTTTCAGGCCGGATTTACTCACCCGGTTCGACGAACAATGGTTCGCTGAAGCGGGGGATGTTCGGATTTGCTTACGACGTCGAGACAGAGTTCACAGACTGGTGGAAAACTTTCACATTCTATCACAGATTACAATTATTAATTCCTTCGTATGACAAGTTTGATCACACAAGTGGACCACACAAGTGGACCGCACATGTGGTCCACAAGCTTACGATGTTGGGACAGAGTTCACAGTGGTGGAAAAACTTTACCATACCATCACATATTACAATTAATAATTCCTTCATATGACAGTTGGATCACACAAATGGACCACACAAATGGACCACAAGTGGTCCACAAGCTTACGATGTTGGGACAGAGTTCACAGAGTGGTGGAAAACTGTTTCTATCACAGATTACAATTAATAATTCCTTCATAAGACAAGTTGGATCACACAAGTGGACCACACAACAAGTGAATCATATGAACCAAACACCAGCCAGAATGGTCCACAAGAAGTGACGCATATTAACCAAACACCAGCCAGAGTCGTCCACACAAGTGAACGACCGAGTTTCAATGATTTTCGTTCACCGACTTGTGGCATACGTATCTTTGTAAATTAATTTAAAGGCTGAAGCGTGAATAGCTAGCTAATATGTTGAAATCTTCTTATATACATTTTCTGTGATGAAACAAGATGAGTGAGGGTGGACAGAAGGGAATACTGTACAGTAAATCTCATTTTACAGTGAGGTTTCACTCACTTTCGTCTGTGTTGTCATAGTTCAGTGACCCATGGCTTTGAACGTTTCACATTAATAAATCATTTCTAAAACTGGTGTTTTAATAACTCTTTATTATCCTAATTAAACTAAATAAATAAAACCAAAAATATACTGTAATAAGATAGATATCTCCTATTTGAGAAATTATTCACGTTATTGGCAGCACAACTCTAGCACGAGTGGACAGGTCTAATCCCTGTCCATACAACACCATGCTTGTTGTGTTCGATTTCGTCGCCACAGTTCAGCGATCTACGGCTTCGAAATAATAAAATTAATAAATCATTTCCAAAGTAAGTATTTTTTATAGCTCTTATTATCGTAATAATGTTGCTAAGCTAAATATGTAACCCAAAAATATATAATTTGATGTAAATCGAATTGTTAAGGGAAATTTATGTTACTGGATCAGGCTTAAACACCAGCCTACTGAAGGGTGTACGTATAGACTTAGTCTGCGTTCGTACAGTATGCACCCAGTGCCCTTAGCTTTGTCTGCGATTGACGTACAGTATTTATCCGCTGGTGGAAGAATAATCGTGGAATTTACCATTTTTTTACTACAGCTCTGGTTATAAAACAAAATGTCTTAGGGGCTTACTAATAGTGCCTTATTAATGCCAAAAATGAAGCAATATTTTGCAAGAACTAGTAGCAGAAAATCAACCAGCACAAGAACAGCCGTACCCAACACGAGAACAGCCGTACCCAGCACGAGAACAGCCGTACCCAGCACGAGAACAGCCATACCCAGCACGAGAACAGCCATACCCAGCACAAGAACAGCTGTACCCAGCAAGAGAACAGCCGCACCAAGCACGAGAGCAGCCGAACCCAGCACGAGAGCAGCCGAACCCAGCACGAGAGCAGCCGTACCCAGCACGAGCACAGCCGTACCCAGCACGAACACAGCCGTACCCAGCACGAGCACAGCCGTACCCAGCACAAGCACAGTTGTACCCAGCACTGGTACAACAGCCGTACCCAGCACAATCACAGTTGTACCCAGCACTGGTACAACAGCAGCCAGCACCAGCTCAGAAGCAGCTGAACCCACAGCAGCAGCGAGCACCAGCAAAGCTGATGCAAACATCTAAAAACATCGTGTGCAGCGTGAGCAGTTAGAACAAGTGTTAAATTTAAGTGTGTACACAGTGTTAAAATTAAAGTTGCAGTAATTTTAGTGTACAATAGTTTTCATAAACTGTATTGTAGTACTCAACATAAAACAGAACTACTTTTAATCAACACAGTGCTAACGGAATAATGCACTGCAGTACGTATTTAATGTAGAGCATTCACAACTTCACGAAACTTCAAGATGGACATAACTTCAACAATAAGGTAAATTTATGAATTACAGTATTTTTTAGTAGAAAAGTAATATATAGGTAGAGTATGTAATATGATAATGCATTTTTATTGTGTACAAGAAAAAAAAAAGACACTGACACAAACGCCTCCTGAAGGTCACCTCTTGCAACGAATCCAATGCTCCAACGAACTGGGGTTGGTCCCATATAGTACGTTGAATCGAGGTTGTACTGTATGTGAAAATAAGTGGAAAATGGTTGTCAATGGAGTGGTATAAAGTTGAAGTCTGAGAGCATATGTTAGATGGATAACAATATATGACCACAAAATTTGATGCTCTACATTTCTTCATTGAATCATCTAGTGTTACTACATCACTTCTCAAACCAATAACCAAAGATTTTTTTTTGTTATCAGAATATAATGCAAGGAAAAACAGTTTATTCTGAATGTAACACTATGGCCCAAAGGCCAGACAGTATCTTAAACTTTTACTTTTGTGTATGGTTTGACCTGGATTAAAAGAAAGTATACTTTATTTATTATCGGAGTGAAGTGTGTTTATGGCCGCCTTATAAATGTAATTTGTATTAGTTAATTCTGGTAGTTGGCACATTACTACAGCAATTAATTGCTTTAGCCGGGAATGGCCTATGTTCTAGGATAATCTAAGTCCCACTTTCCCCCCTTTCAGATTTTACTTTTGGGTTAATATTAGATTTAAAATTATTTAGTAGTCATTATTAAGTGCTTATAGTTTAAAGCTTTATTATCCTCTTGCCTACCATGGAACATTAAATTTGTGTTTTGAAAAAGTGCACTGCTGCATCTCTTGCCATATAAACCAGATCATCTTATTTTGGTAAAGGTAACTTTTTTTAATACAAATTTTTAGAATATTGATTTTACCAGGAATAATTTTGGTCATTGAACTTTAAATTCATATTTTCAGCTACACACTTGCTGCTGTTTGTAGGCTACAGTGTCATGTTTTATAATTATAATGTACATTATTTGGTGTTTTACAAGCATCTTCATCACTTGAACTTTGTTTTATTTCAGCATGGTTTATGTCAGTGCAGACATTCATGACCATAGCTTTGCTTGCCAGCATGTCAACATTAGTGACAATAAGTCTGGTCCTGATTCGCTGGCCCATGCAGATGATCATGCGATATGAGTGGCATCTTACTGGGTTTTGTTTCTGCTGTCAGGCAATTACAGGTAAATTTGATGGTTAAAATGTTTTTTACAAATTATATATTTAGAAAATAATTTTGAGCCAATGGTTTCAAGTACTGTACTTGAAACAGCATTCTGGTGATTCCCAGACACTTGACTAACAGACTCGCCCACGATGGGCTTAAAGTCGACCAACTTGAAACTCTACAGAATTCACTGGGAGGTTCTGGAGGTCCTGAACTTGAGCCCAACCACAATTTTACAGTCTACCTGCCCACACACTAGCCTGCAGTACTGGTGTCAACACACTTACGCTCCACTCAGATCAGTGAAATCACAATGGTGTGAGACATCAATGAAAATCATTTTAAGGCAATGGAGTAATTTGAGCCAATGATCTGGTGATTCCCAGTTGTCTGATAATCTCTTGTTCCCACGGTTTGTGGGCTTACCAGATCATCATTTTCAGCCTTCAGAAGAGTTGATCCACCCATCCTGCTGTGTTGGGTCAGAATTCCCCCCCTCAGCTGCAGTCATTGCAATGCGGTTGGACTCTGGTGTAGTTGAGTTAAGCTCGTCTATTCAGTGCATGTCCCAGTTATTTCTGGTGGCCAAGCAGGACTCGGCTGATCTACGGTATATTCTCGATCTTTTGGGTCTGAACCGCTAACATTCCCAATCCGAATTTCCACATGACCACTTTGGCTCAGGTTAGTCTTGTGTTGCAGGTGGGTTCTTGGATGGTGTCCCTGGACATCAAGGGCACATACAGGTACTGACATCCCTATCCATCCAAGGTTCTAGGAATGGTTAAGGAACAATTGTGGGGCATTAGGTTTACAGCTTCAAGGTCCTGCCCTTCTGCTTGAATGTGGCTCCTTGGATCTTTACCAGGTTAGTGAAGGTACTGTAACCCCGCAATTATCCGGGATTCAAACATCCGGAAAACGCCCTTATACGGCCAAAATCGTGATCGGATAAAGTTATCACAATATCAGGCCAAAAATGGCCACAGGAACCGGATAAAAGCTGGTTTGGCCGGATGAAAATTCAGCAATACCATATTAATCCCATCTGTGGCTCTAGACGCATGGTGGAGGCGGGGGTGGGGTGGGTGGGTAGTGTTGGGAGGGGTGTGTCAGGAGGGACCACCTGGGTACAGGAATTACCATTAATTTTAGAACAATTAATCATAGCCAAAAACAAATTAAATAAGTACTTGTAATTATGTAATAACAAATAAATAAGTTTCCTAAAAGCAATGTGCACAGGCTGAAGTTTCCTTCAAAAATATTGTGAATTTTTTTCCTGGCGGCCTACGTAACGTACTATAGCTGCCCCACCCCAAGTGGACCCGTCCAACACTGGTCAACCCATGTGTGTCCGTCCCTCATGTTATACACAGTGCTGCGCCATTAGTGAAATATTTTTTAAATAACTTTTTTATTTTCATAGCAACTTTGAACATTTTTGGCCAAGACTATGTCTGGTAGCAGCATCAATCGTTCTGGAGGTGTTAAGAGGAAGAAAGTTGTCCTAACAATTAAAGACAAGTCACTGTTATACACCTCAACCAGTGCGGCCTCACAGTGCTGCGCCATTAGTGAAATATTTTTTGTAAATAACTTAATTTTCATAGTAACTTTGAACATTTTTGGCCAAGAATATGTCTGGTAGCAGCATCAATCGTTCCGGAGGTGTTAAGAAGAAGAAGGTTGTCCTAGCAATTAAAGACAAGTTACGTGTTGTTCAACCAGTGAGGCGTCACAGGCAGCCAAGCGCCTTCAACAAGTGAGGCGTCACAGGCAAGCCAAGCGCTTTCAACAAGTGAGGCATCACAGGCAAGCCAAGCGCCTTCAACAAGTGAGGTGCAAGCAAGCGCCTTCAACAAGTGAGGCCTCACAGGCAACCCAAATGCCCTCAACCAGTGAGGCTTCAGCAGCTGGCAGTCAAAACTAACTTAGCTTAATGAACTGTACAGTAATTTTAAGTGTTAATTTTAGTGTTGTGTTAGTATAGGTTACGTAAATTGTTAAGAATTTTTAACTTCAAGATGTGTGGCATCAATCAAGAAGACAAACACCAACAAGGTAAGTTGAGGTTTCTAGTTGAATATTTAATAATTATATGTGGCAAGGCAATTCAAATTTTGTTTGTAGTATAAAAATAGTTGGAAATGGTTACTTTTGGACTCGTAGGTGAAAAAGTACCATTATCCGAAAAATGTGATAATCCGGCTGGGGGTCCTTCCCATATAGTCCGGATGATCGAGTGGAGACGGTAGTTGCAGTTGTGGTAGTTAGGGGGGAGTTGTGAAGACAGGCGACGCGGCAGTGGGTGTGACGTCATGCTTGTTTACTTGTTTTCAAATTGGGGAGTTCTGCTTAAGGGGGTGTCAGAGGATTATAGATGAAAGTTGTTCAATGTCAACCAATATTAATTTTCTAGTTGTATATGAAAAGTGCTTAAATTGTCCCAAGTTTCAGTACTGCAGCATAGAGAGTTTTTTTTTTTTTTTTTTTCTCAACGTTTACGTTTTTTTTTTACACATTTTCAAGTCCACACTTCAGAACACATGTTTCAGATATAATTATTCTGTGACACTTTTCTGACACATTAGCATATAATAAAGGATTTGAGGTTCTGGCTTGTGGTCCCCGGTAGGCTTATAACTCCATTCGAATTGACTGATGCCACAGTCTAATACATACAAAGCCCAGTATATCTCCAGGAAGCCTCCTGGACTCACCCAGAAAATAGCATTTCATTATATTCAATGCCGTTTTTTTTGTCTTGGTCATTTTAGTATCGACATCTCATATGTGATACTTTCACCTATTATTGTTCAGCTTTGGTGGAGCTATTGTTGCTTACATTTGACATCATTTTGTACGTTGTCTTGCGCTTTCTTTCACCTCAGGCTAGTTTCTCCTCCCAAGTCATCTTGGGCTCTAGACAAAAATTGTCGTTTCTTTCCTCACCAAGGTTTACAGTTTCCCCTTTGGTCAAGGATATTTTTCTTAAAGCTGTGTTTTTGTTGGGTGTAGTCTCTGGCTGCAGGGTTCGGAAGCTTCATGCTCTCCTTTGGAGGGGTGGTTTGTTCATTTACGGTTCCTCTTCCTTCCTGGCGAGTCCCTGTTTTTCTCCTCTGTGGGAAGATAGCTTCAGGAAGTCACAAGGTGTTCTCTTACACCCCCCTCCCCCAAAAAAGCATTGAATATAATGAAATGCCAATTTCTGGGTGAGCCTTGGTCTTCTCCAGAACTGATGGCTCGAGCCAGTGGCCCCTGGACACTCCCCCTCCCTCCCTCCCTAAACGAGTGAGAGGGGTGGGAAAAAGAAGCACATTCTTGCTTTGAAAGTGTTTCAATCATTTGTTTACATTGTTGGAGTTCATTTGGCAGGAAGTGAGGCATTGGTATCTTTTGAACCCAGCAGTGGTCTGCATTGGTTCGCTGACTTACTGGGCGCCTTCCCTGGTGAAGCAGTAGAGTATCACCTGCTTCCTGGGCTTCAGTGTGGGGGGCCAGGTTCTGGCTCAGGTCCCCAGTAGGTGAAACTAAACTCCACAGCTGATGTAATCTAGTAGTTAGGGGCCATCTTAATGAGACAGCTTCAGGGAACCACCAGGACTCACAGAAATTGGCATCTCATTACCTGTATATTCAATTATGTTTTTTTGAAATACTTGTACTTAGGATGCTTTTTGCAAAATCTGCCATAAGCATGCCTAGCCCTTAAGCTTCTAAGAGGGCCTGAGGACTTTTACACCCCCATGCGCAAGAAAGTCAGATTCTTTTTCTAAGAATCGTAGGCGACATTTTGGCCGCAATAAGCCGAGTAAGTCTGGCAAAATGTAAGCGTTGACAGAGCAAGCATCAGAGGTGGTCAGCTCCACCACAGCTGTCAGGCAGGAGTTGCCACAAAGATATTATTACCTAATTATTTCAATATGTCTGATTTTTTCTTAGGTTTTGTTGCATTAATATTATTCAATAGTGTGTACTGTGATATATTTATATAATAAAAGTGGTGAATCATCGCTATACTCAAAATTATGGTGTGCATATTAGTGATTCAGTTATGTTCATAAAACAATAAACAAACAGTTTTGCTGTTATTACACTATATACACTGGTTATATACAATTATCTGCATGTTTTGTTCACCATAACGAACCACTAAGTTGGTATGGTGAGTCAAAAAGCAATGAGGTGTGGACGCCACACCATCCAGCCAGCCACTTGCCGCCACTCCCTTCCTCAACACCTAGCCAACATTCTCCCACTATACTTTTTTGCTTTTATTCACTATATACAGACATTATATATAAGTATCTACATGTTTTATTTACTATAACTGTACAAGTAAGCTGGTGTGGTGCCCAAAGAGTATAGTGGCCACCCTCTACACAGCATGAAAAGTCGTGCAGACGACGCCACCTCCGTCACCCAAATGGTTCCTTCCAACACATTCTTTTTGCTGTTATTACACTAATACACACGTTATATACAGGTATCTACATTTGCGTTCACCATAGCGAACTACTAAGCTGGTATGGTGAGTGCAGACAACAGGTGGCCACACATTCAGCAGACGACGCTACCTGCCTCCCTCACTCAGCATTACGCCTCCCACACAGCACTAATTATCACAATCCTGGTCATTTTTATTACAGTCAGGGGTCTTTTCTAATGCTGTCAATGCTAAATAATAGCAGTTTCACATTTATTGTGATTTTTTAAGCGATGCTGTGGTCACAAGATGAACAACAGTGCTGTTAGCTCATGCTGCGTGCACCTGCCTTGGTTGCTCTCACAGTACTGTGGCTCTCACACTGGAGAATGTTGCCCATGATTTTTTGTAAACATGGCATCTGTTTACAAGAGCCCTGAAGAAGCTGATGGGAACCAACCCTGTTTAGCCGAGGGCCATTTGAATCGTGGCTGGCACCCCTATGTCATATATATTTGGCATGCGCACGGTGGGACATGTTACTCCGGTCGTATATATATATATGTATGCCATGCACAGCTTAAGGGCTAGTGACCACATGTTTTCCATAGCAAAATGGTTCTGGCTAATTATTTTTCGATATTGTCTCATTAAGCTTTGGAATTTTTTTTCCAGGATGTGAAAAATCAACTAATGTAAACAAGTATTATTATATTATTATTACTGTATATTGTATCATTATTATTATGTCATTATAATAATGCATTGTGTTGGGGTACAGGAAGCCAGAGTGTATTCATACACGTTTGGCTTATATCGAGGCACCCCCTACCCCAAGGCCAAATTACTGACCTCGCCCAGGATGCAACCCCACAAGCTGACTAACTCCTGAGTACCTACTCACTGCTAGGTGAACAGAGGCATTAGGTGAAAGGAAATGTGTCCAACCATTTCTGTCCTGCCCAGGATTATTGTTATATTATTATATCATTATTATTATTATTATAATTATATTATCATTATGTTATTATTGAGAAAATCAGTAAGAGCTATGAGGATGATTTGAACCCACACACTTGGTACTCCCAAGCACATGCCCTAAACCACTTCACCACAACATGGTCAAACGTAATGCAACCTAGGGCTCGACTGAAGTCTTTAGGGTTCCTGAGGCTTGCACAGAAACCCAGTATTTCATGCACTGTTCCTTTACACTCTGGCTGTGGTCCAGGAGTTCTACCTCCAACGCTTCTCTTCGGATGTGCAATGAAATCACATTAACGTGATTATGCAACCTGTCTTCTTAAAAATAATGTTGCTTTTGGCTGTTTGCCCGTATGGCCAAAAGTGGATGTAATTTGAAAATGAAAATAAATTTGAGATTTTTTTTTTCAACTACAGCTAATTAAGGGTCCTCTGATAGGTTAGGTGGGCAGGAAATTCTCAGTTTCAAAACGTTAATTGAAAATTTCCACTCCTAACCTTTCCGAGTAAGTCGGATGACTCAAACAGAAAACGGGACAGTACGTCACTTTCGTGAGCCGATTTCATTTCAAATTACGTCCACTTTTGGCCATAGCGCACATACGAGCCAAAAGCGACATCATTTTTAAGAGGACGAGTTGGATTATGACCATCTTGTGTTCTAGGGTGTTTGTGGTTGGGAGTGCCAAGTGTGTGGATTTGAAAACTCCACATGGCTCTTACTGATTATCTCACCGATACATCACGTTAATGTGATTTCATTGTGCATTATTATTATTATTATTAGTAATGGTAATGTATTCTCAGACATAATATATGATAAAAACTCAAACGTGTTTATATGTGAAATTTATTTAAAGAATTTACATCAAGTCTTTCACACTCTCCTGACTGTTTTATCAAGGTCTGAGTGTGTGATTAGGAAGAGACTTGCATCTCGATGTCTAATCAAAGACATTAGGATGATTACGTCTCAATCACATACTCAGACCTTGATAAAGCACTTAAAATGTGATAGACTTTATGTAAATTCTTTACATAAATTTCACATACTGTGTAAACAAGTTTGAGTTGTTATCATTATTATTATTATTATTATTATTATTAATGATTATATTATTATTATTTTGTAAGACAGTCATTGTGTACTGTAATACTGTAAAAATCAAACGACTTTATAGGTTGATCAGATAATTTAATTTAAAGGTTATAACTATTAAGGATTTTAATGTTGAATGGCGCTCTTAAACTCTTATTCTCTACAGTGATTGGCATATTCTTTGCGGTTCTGGTATTTGGAGTCATGTGTTGGTCTCGTGACTGGCTGCTCAACCCCAACTTTAACTACCTGTCTTGGTCGTATGCCTTTGCCGTTCTTGCAGGTGGCATTCATGCCTTTGCTGGATTCACACTACTACATGTAAGTTATGAGTACTCTATAACTTTTTCTATTAATAAAAGAATTTCTTGTATAGCATAATTAAAAATGCATATTTGTTATAATTTAATAATGTAAAGTAGTTTTAACTTTAAAAAAAAATCAACATTTAGAACAGAAAATGGTCAATGTGAGAAGCATGTGATGTTACAAAAATCAAGGAGCAAAATGTTATGTAAATATGTCGAGTGCAAATTTCAGTAGAGTAAATAGAAAGTTAAATTGTGTATCAAGTGCATTTGGGTATGAGGAATGAATGACTTTACTGCCAAAGAGGAGGCATTCAAGTGCATTTGAAGGTAGGAGAGGAATATAATCTGGAAGAAGGAGGACTATTTCATAGTTGTGGCTATGGGGAGTATGATCTAGCTCTAAAAGCCTGTCTTCTTATTATTGTACCTAGCACAATTATACTTCCTTATGTTCTTTTACTGTGAGGCAAGTACTGAGTGAGAAAAATGTATGAGATACAAGGCTAGGTTATCTTGAGATGATTTCTGGGCTTAGTGTCCACACGGCCCAGTCCTCGACCAGGCCTCCTTTTTGTTACACATCCCCAGGAAGCAGCCCGTAGCAGCTGTCTAACTCCCAGGTACCTATTTACTGCTAGTTGGAACAGGCACATCAGGGTGAAAGGAACTCTGCCCATTTGTTTCTGCCTCCACCGGGTATTGAGCCCGGAACCTCTGGCCTACAAATCCAGAGCGCTATCCACTCTGCTATCAGGCCCCTATATCAGTTAATGAGTGAATATATTTGTTTTATATGGAACAATTCTCAAGGAGCACTGTACACGTGGTATTACACATTGGGTTGCTGGAGTGTGGCTGTTCGTGTTAGTGATCCTCTGTAGTGTAGATGATATAACAAATGAAAGTTTTTAATTATTCAATTCTTTTCAACTACTGTATATTACTATTTTTTCTTTTCTTTGGACTGGTGGCTTTCTTCCCCATGAAAGTGATTACACCATTATCATTATTGCCCAGGTTTTGTTAGAAGTACATAAAGGGGAAAAATACTTTTAGTTTAAATCCTTTGATAGAAAATCATTGCTCAATATTTTTTTTTTTCTGGGAAAGCCCTCCCATCCAGCTCTGTGAACCCGAGATTGCTCCTAACTACTAGGTTACATCAGTCATGTGAGTTGTGTTTGGCTTACCAGTGACCAGAACCTGGTCCACCCTCTCAGACCCGCTGAGTGAGTGACGTTCCATCATCCCGCCAAGAAAGTATCCAGAAAGTCAGCGAAACATTAACAGCATGTTTCACAGAACATGAAGTCTTGAAACTGCCTAACAACTCACCATACTATTCAAAACAACTAAAAATATTCTAAACTATCTCAAACTTGTTAGTACTAAAACCACCCAGGGATCCTGGAGACCACCATTCCCCCCCCCCCCCCTTCCCGCCATGCTAATCCTTCCAGGTCAGTTCTGTCGCTGATGCGGTGCCCTCAACACCACTGCAGAGCTCCTGGGTCGCCACCAGTAGCAGCAGGTCCCCCATGCATCTAGCCAAGTGCCAGCCATCCTTTCTGCCTCCATCCCGCCAAACACACGACGAAACTATGACTTACTACAATGTTTGAACAAGGTTTAACACGTTCTAACAACTGCAACAATCATTATAGCAAGTTGTAACAATGTTCTAATACATTAAAAAAAACATTATTAACAAGATGTAACAGCTTTATTGCAAGTTGTAACAAGGGAATCATAGGGACCGTTACGTTGTGTGTTTGCAGGGCTGCTGCCTGTTGGTTCAGTGACACCTAAAATCCCAAAGTCCTGTGGTGTTTGTGCTCCCATTTTCTATTTTATCTGCACCTACTTCTGAGGTAGGAGCTCATCAGGCAGCTGCCATTTTGTGAGTTAGATTTGCCTGTGTTGAGTGCTCACTGCTTTGTGGTCATTTGAATGCCCCAGAGTAGGCCCATATTGTGTTTAGGGACCCAGAATTAGAGGTGTTGGTGAATTTACCATGGTGCCATCCGTGCCTCCTCTTCATTTCCCAGCAGGCTATGGCTTGCCCTGCTTCTGTTCTTCCCACTTACGCCAACTTCAAAACGTCTGAGGGTTTCAGAGTTTGGGGTGGGGTGTAGCTCAGCCTTTCCTGGGGAATGGCCCCCTTCCTTTTTGAGAGCAGAGGCAGTTAAGCCACCTGGTCCCACCAGGGAGTCTGTTTTTGCCTTCCCAATTGTCTATTTTCTGTTTCTTCTCCTTAAGAATATGCCTTTCTTTCTCCAGGCATTAGGTGATGACAGTGGCTTGGCCCCCGGGGCTTTCTTGGCAGTTTTCCAGGCATGTGGGAAAGCCCAATGGGGTCCTTAGGTGCATTTTGACTGCCTTAACTTTAACTCTTACACTGCACAAGTCTAACAGGGATGATAGTACCCGCTCCTGCGGGTACATGGGGCTCACATCAGCTTTCACAAAATCCCGTAAATGGGTGCCAGTTTGACAAAAAAGTCGTGGAAACCATTCCTGGGTGTGGAGGGGTGCTCAGTAATAAGTGAGCAATCAAGGGCAGAGCATGCAGCATGAGCTAACAGCACCGCTGTTCAGCTTGTGTCCACAACATCACTTAAATATTATGAAATATACAAGTAACTATTATTTTATGATCGTATCATAGAAGAGCCTGACTGTGATAAAGAATATATGTACATCGTTCAGATACTACCTGGTTGATTACCTGGTTGATTACCTGGTTGATGGGGTTCTGGGAGTTCTTCTACTCCCCAAGCCCGGCCCAAGGCCAGGCTTGACTTGTGAGAGTTTGGTCCACTAGGCTGTTGCTTGGAGCGGCCCGCAGGCCCACATACCCACCACAGCCCGGTTGGTCTGGCACTCCTTGGAGGAATAAATCTAGTTTCCTCTTGAAAATGTCCACGGTTGTTCCGGCAATATTTCTTATGCTTGCTGGGAGGACGTTGAACAACCGCGGACCTCTGATGTTTATAGTGTTCTCTGATTGTGCCTATGGCACCTCTGCTCTTCACTGGCTCTATTCTACATTTTCTTCCATATCGTTCACTCCAGTACGTTGTTATTTTACTGTGTAGATTTGGTACTTGGCCCTCCAGTATCTTCCAGGTGTATATTATTTGATATCTCTCTCGTCTTCTTTCTAGTGAGTACATTTGGAGGGCTTTGAGACGATCCCAATAATTTAGGTGCTTTATTGCATCTATGCGTGCCGTATATGTTCTCTGTATTCACTCTATTTCAGCAATCTCTCCTGCTCTGAAGGGGGAAGTGAGTACTGAGCAGTACTCAAGACGGGACAACACAAGTGACTTGAAGAGTACAACCATTGTGATGGGATCCCTGGATTTGAAAGTTCTCGTAATCCATCCTATCATTTTTCTGGCTGTCGCAATATTTGCTTGGTTATGCTCCTTAAACGTTAGGTCGTCAGACATTATTATTCCCAAATCCTTTACATGCTGTTTTCCTACTATGGGTACATTTGATTGTGTTTTGTACTCTGTATTCTGTTTAAGGTCCTCATTTTTACCGTACCTGAGTACCTGGAATTTATCACTGTTAAACATCATGTTATTTTCTGATGCCCAGTCGAAAACTTTATTAATATCAGCTTGAAGTTTTTCAATGTCTTCAGCCGAGGTAATTTTCATACTGATTTTTGTGTCATCTGCAAAGGATGATACGAAACTGACTTGTATTTTTGTCTATATCTGATATGAGAATAAGGAAAAGCAGCGGTGCAAGGACTGTACCCTGAGGTACAGAGCTTTTAACTGCACTTGGACTAGATTTTATATGGTTGACCGTTACTCGCTGAGTCCTGTTTGACAGAAAACTGAGTATCCAGCGTCCTACTTTACCGGTTATTCCCATTGACTTCATTTTGTGTGCTATCACGCCATGGTCACATTTATCGAAAGCCTTTAGTGAACCTATCGAAAGCCTATCGAAAGCCATTAGTGAACACAATGCTATTTATAATGTTCGCAAGGTGATGCAGATGGCCTTAGCACACTTCTTTAGTTTTGGGTCATAAAAGTGTCTTGAAATGATAGCTCCTATTCCTTGAGATAATTAACTTGCGGAAAATTATTCAGTTTCAGGATTTAGTGACCAGGATTCTCATAATAAAAGCAATGTGCATAGAGCGTTAGGAGGAGGAATTTTGTCTTTGTTCAAAGACAAAGACATGTATTACTGTTCAAAGAATATAATATTTAACTCATTAGTTACATGAATATATATATATATTCTTGTACAGTACTAATATTCTACAAGTTTTATGATACAAATAATATTATTGAAAGCCCAATACAACATTGCACTTTAAAATACCATGGTAAAAATACGAAGAAAATATACTGAATATCAATGCGTGCTGTTAGAGTTTTGTACAAAAATAATGCGGGACTCGTTGAACTCTGATAACCAGTTATAAGATTATTACACTTGCCAGAAATATTGAGAGGTTTGTAATGGTGCATGAAAATGTAGATAATTATATACAGTATGTAAATAATGTATATGCAGTGTAATAACAGCAAAAACACTGTTTATGGGTCAATCCTGTTTCCTTCATGCCTTAATCCAAGGCTCTCATTTCCCAGGTTGTCTGCAGTGTTATAAAATCCAGCGGCCCATGATTGCAAATATGCTGCTCTAGCTGCTGTTTTCTCCATAATGTCTGGGCCCAATATTTAGGCTCAGCAGTTTTGTCAATCTATCAGTTCATGGCAGCCCTGTATTTAGTCAATGTCCTGGTCTATCATCATTCTTGTGTTGCACTGTGCCATATTTCCCAGTCATCTCCATTGTTTTAGTACCTGGGGAGCCGGTCGGCCGAGCGGACAGCACACTGGACTTGTAATCCTGTGGTCCTGGGTTCGATCCCAGGCGCCGGCGAGAAACATTGGGCAGAGTTTCTTTCACCCTATGCCCCTGTTACCTAGCAGTAAAATAGGTACCTGGGTGTTAGTCAGCTGTCACGGGCTGCTTCCTGGGGGTGGAGGCCTGGTCGAGGACCGGGCCGCGGGGACACTAAAGCCCCGAAATCATCTCGAGATAACCTGCTGTCTTTCCTCCTCTGTTAAGTTTTTTTCCTGTGTTTAACTGCAGGGAGCCACCAGGTGGGGGTAGGGGGGTTGCTCCCCCAGAAAACCAGAATTTAATACTGTATAATGAATTGCATTTTCTGGCAGAGCCCTGGTGGCTGCCTGACCCCCATCTTCCCTACCAGTTGCAGTTTGTTTTGTTCATCTGCAACAGAATTGGGTTGGGATGGGGGGAATGGTTGTGATTCCAGGCTGCCTTTTGGGTAGTGGTTATCGGTACTAACGGGTTTGAGATAATGCTTGAAACATTCAAGACTATTTTGAATGTTTGGAGGATTATTTGGCAGTCTTGAGGCTTAATTTTCTGCGAAGCATGCAGCTGTCTGTAATGTGTTACTGACTTTGTGGATGTTTTTCCAGTTAGGTAGTGGTATGTCGCTCACTAGTGCTTCTGTGAGGGAAACCAGGTCCTGGCTTGGGCCCCTTGTACAGTATTCCAAACAGAATTCCCACGAATGATGTGACCTAGTAGCTAGGAGCAATTTCCGCTTCAGGGAGTCATCGGGGCTCTACCAGAAAGAGGCATTTCATTATATCTAACACTGCCTTTCTTAGGAAACCTTCGAGGCCAAGGAGCGCAAACGCCAGGCAAGTAACCTCCTCCACATGGACCCGCATGGACATATGGGCATGGGAATGGGTATGGTTAGTCACGGATACATTTAAAGCCGTAATACAGAAAATATTCTGTGTTAATTCTCTGGCTGGATGAATTACAAAATGTGCATTACAGCATGTACTTAATTATTCAACACAGGTTAAATATTCCATGAAGTAAATTACCAGTTTTTTTAAAAGCAAAATATATGCCAAAAAGACAGTATTAATGGTACAGGTATCTTCCTCTGGTTATTTTCAATGAATCAGGCTACAGACATGACATGTTGGAATAATCCCTGTGTGTTTTGAAGATTTCTGAGTGCAAATTAAGTTGGAATGATATGTAAGAAAGATTTACATTAATTTTTGTTTTAAATTTTCTTACACATATATAGGATGTAAATGAGGTCTAAAGGAAATTTTAAAAAGTTTAGCCAATTTTCAAAGCTGCCAAACTTGTCAATATAATAATGCTAATTTAGTTTTTCTTAAATTATGTTCGAGTTCCAAGAAAATATTTAAATTGAGATACTGTAGCTGTAAATGTCAGTTTTGCATTTATAAAGTTGGTCTTGTGAGCTGAATCACTGTCAGTAGTTTCAGTTAATGTACATTGCAGTTCATTAGTTTAATTAACACACTGATGAATTTAGTACTCGGTGAAAAAATTTGTCAACAGTATACGGTCAAAATAGCAGATCTGATTAAATATGCTCTTTTTAATTTTGGTTTGTATACATTTTCTTATGTAAAGTATGAATGTGTGCTGTATACAAGTTTAAATATACATTTTTTTAGCAAAGTACTGTATATGCACTCTTTATAATGTGGCATTACAAATTATGTATTTTGTAATTGCATACATTTGAATTGCGTTAATGGTCTAAAGTAAGCAAGCACTGTATATCTAAATAAGTATCACAGAATGCACAAGCAGAGTAGCAGCATGTATGTTAAATTGAACAATTTGTACAAGACTAACAATTTGTACAAGACTACAAAGTATGTTAGTTTCAGGTATAGCATTGTACCTGAAAACCTAAGTACCTAAGTAGTACTACCTAAAATACTACTAAAGTAGTATTTTCCTTGACCTCTTATTTGTTTTATATAGACTTTGTACCTTGTGTATACTTGTATTAGTCATAAATACTTTCTGTACTTCTCTTATTTTTTGATGTGCTAACAAATGCTTCACTGCTTCACTTAGGAGCCAACCATGTAACAGCAGTTTGTGTATATCCAGCATCTAACAAATGTTACCTTCAAAGTGCATCTATTATACAGAAGGCAAGTAACTTTGCTAGAGAAATTCAATTGAATTTAAATTTTGAAACCAGGCTGTATTTATAGGGGCAGGGGGGATGTGTTAGAATGGTCCCCGTTTCTACCGTTACATTTATACTCTTGACAACTAGATTTGAACATGTTATCTACAACCTTTCCCTAAAATCTTCGATATGACCATATATTAAAGTAAATATTTTTAATGTTTTTGTAAATACTGTATAATGCTTGCCTAATACTTGAAAATTACAATGGTGCAAATTTAGAGCATGAATTTGTTATATTTCTTACTATTCTACTTGAGGTCATGCCATCTCCAGACCTTCTCTTTCATGGCTTCATCAGCGAGCCTTGATGATTGCAGTTCATATCAAGATGCAAGCATGAAAACCTGGTTGATGAGGAACTCAACTTTTAAGTAATGTTTCAAGTTTCCATTTGAAAAAGTGTGCCTTCTGGTAAATCGTCTTGTATTTAAAGGGACTATTTTTAAAGCCTTGACCCCCTTAAGTACTGTATATGTATATATAGTTACATTTTAATGTCTTAATTGTACTACAATAATGGTACTATTTTTGTATATTGTACTGTGCCTCCAGCTCTCATAAGTAATTATGATAGATTTAGAACCACTCCCTCCAGTATTTTTCAGGTTTAGATTACAATGTACTGTAGTATCCCATTTCACATCTGCAGTTCAGGCAGTACAATTTGAGGGATTTTAAGCATTCCAGTAGTTTAGGCATTTGACAAGTAATGTAAACAGTGAGAGTTCCTTGCACATTCTCCAGGTCAGCAATTTTGCCAGTCTAAAATGGTGTTCTATTGTATGGTTTATTATAGTTTGAGTGTTCCATATAAATTAAAAAATATTGCCCTTTACATCTTTTATGCAAAATGATGCAATTCTTGTAAAAGCAAGCACTGAAATATCATAAACAAGAGCGAGTGACTTAGGGCCTATATTTTCAATATAGAGAAGCAGTAAGTACTGTACTCTATAATATTCAACTGTGTTGTATAATGTTCCATATTGAATTAGTTCTTAAGCATGGAATGAGAAAACTCGTACTGTTTTTCTCCGAGAGTCATGGTATGCAATAAGATCTTTTGAAGTTAACAGTATGCCTGTATTTACACACAAATGGTTATATGATCAAGTATGATTAGTTAATGTTACTAAAAAAAATAGGCTGCTAAAAATATTTGGCAGCATTTTTATTCCGTCCAGACTCTTGTGAATTAAATTCATACTGATTTTTTAAATTTAATAAATATAAATACAATAATTTTTTTTTTAACCATTGCATACCTAATGTAATTTTACTGTACCTAGTTAAAAATGGCATAGAGATGTGGTAATATGCAGGCGATGAGTCACAATAACGTGGCTAAAGTAAGTTGACCAGACCACACACTAGAAGGTGAAGGGACGACGACGTTTCAGTCTGTCCTGGACCATTCTCAAGTCGATTGTGATGAAGTAGATGCAGGCAATAAATAGGCTAGAGAGAGGCGAGGAGCAAAGTGTAGTAGAGGAGATAGTAATAGGAACTGCAGAGGGCCTATTGGCCCATACGAGGCAGCTTCTATTATAACCACCGAATGAGAAGGAGATAGTAATAGGAATAAGAAGAGGATAGTAAGGGAACTTAAAGAAAACAAAACAGAAAAGAAAAGATGAGAGAAAGAAAGATAAATGAAAGGG
This sequence comes from Procambarus clarkii, assembly GCF_040958095.1. Classification (NCBI taxonomy): domain Eukaryota; kingdom Metazoa; phylum Arthropoda; class Malacostraca; order Decapoda; family Cambaridae; genus Procambarus; species Procambarus clarkii. The sequence continues at coordinate 17,846,517 of NC_091216.1, read as the reverse complement.
TAAGCTATGTTAGGTCACGTTTGTTAGAAAGATTAGAGCATTTAAGTATATACTGTGAAAGGGAAGAGTCCACAGCAACAAAGCCAGGACTCAAGTTCATGTTGGGTACATTGTGTATTAGAGCTCTAATACACAATGTACCCAACATGAACTTGAGTCCTGGCTTTGTTGCTGTGAACTCTTCCCTTTCACAGTATATACTTAAATGCTCTAATCTTTCTAACAAACGTGACCTAACATAGCTTACCCTTTCATTTATCTTTCTTTCTCTTTCCTTTTCTTTCTCTCTTTTCTGTTCTTTGTTTTCTTTATGTTCCCTTACTATCCTCTTCTTATTCCTATTACTATCTCCTCCTCATTCGGTGGTTATAATAGAAGCTGCCTCGTATGGGCCAATAGACCCTCTGCAGCTCCGATTGATTGATTGATGAAGATTAAGCCACCCAAGAGGTGGCACGGGCATGAATAGCCCGTAAGTGGTGGCCCTTTTGAGCCATTACCAGTATCAATAGCTGATACTGGAGATCTGTGGAGGTGCGGCTGCACCCTGCATGACGGGAGATGTCTCCCCAAATTACTGCAGCTCCTATTACTGTCTCCTCTACTACACTTTGCTCCTCACCTCTCTCTAGCCTATTTATTGCCTGCATCTACTTCCTCATCACAATCGACTTGAGAATGGTCCAGGACGGACCGAAACGTTGTCGTCCCTTCACCTTCTAGTATGTGGTAATACCTGCTTGATGGGGTTCGGGGAGTACTTCTACTCTCAAACCCTGGCCTGAGGCCAGGGTGGCCTGATGATGCAAATACAATAGCTCTGTATTCCCTATATGTGATGTGCTGTATTGTCAATTTCTAAGCTAGGACACACCATCACTGTCTCCCCCTCCCCCACCCACCAATTTCTGTGGGGGAAAAACGGTGATTGTGTGTGTGTGTGTGTAGGGAAGGGGAAGACAGGGAGGGTGTGTGTTAACATAAGAACATAAGAACAAAGGCAACTGCAGAAGGCCTATTGGCCCATACGAGGCAGCTCCTATTTATAACCACCCAATCCCACTCATATACTTGTCCAACCCGCGCTTGAAACAATCGAGGGACCCCACCTCCAGCACGTTACGCGGTAATTGGTTCCACAAATCAACAACCCTGTTACTGAACCAGTATTTACCCAAGTCTTTCCTAAATCTAAACTTATCCAATTTATACCCAGTGTTTCGAGTTCTGTCTTGTGTTGATACTTTTAATACCCGAGGGGGCCTCGTAGCCTGGTGGATAGCGCGCAGGACTCGTAATTCTGTGGCGCGGGTTCGATTCCCGCACGAGGCAGAAACAAATGGGCAAAGTTTCTTTCACCCTGAATGCCCCTGTTACCTAGCAGTAAATAGGTACCTGGGAGTTAGTCAGCTGTCACGGGCTGCTTCTTGGGGGTGGAGGCCTGGTCGAGGACCGGGCCGCGGGGACACTAAAGCCCCGAAATCATCTCAAGATCTCAAGATAACCCTATTAATATCCCCTTTGTTATGTCCATTCACCCACTTGTAAACCTCTATCATGTCACCCCTAACTCTTCGCCTTTCCAATGAATGCAACTTAAGCTTTGTTAATCTTTCTTCATATGAAAGATTTCTAATTTGGGGAATTAACTTAGTCATCCTACGCTGGACACGTTCAAGTGAATTTATATCCATTCTATAATATGGCGACCAAAACTGAACTGCATAATCTAAATGGGGCCTAACTAGAGCAAGATATAGCTTGAGAACCACACCAGGTGTCTTGTTGCTAACGCTTCGATTAATAAATCCAAGTGTCCGATTTGCCTTATTACGAACATTTATGTATTGATCCTTTTGTTTTAAATTCTTACTAATCATAACTCCCAGATCCCTTTCGCAATCTCAACACCATCTAGCTCGTATCTTGTAACTCTATCATCATTACCTAACCTCAGAACTTTACATTTATCAGCATTAAACTGCATCTGCCAATCCTTTGACCATTTCAAAACCCTATCTAGATCAACTTGGTGATAGTGAGTCCTCCTCCGAATTAATTTCCCTACCGATTTTCGTATCATCGGCAAATTTGCAAATGTTGCTACTCAAACCTGAATCTAAATCATTTATATATATTATAAACAACAGAGGTCCCAGGACAGAGCCTTGAGGCACTCCACTTACAACATTTTCCCACTCTGACTTGATTCCATTTATACTAACTCTGTTTCCTTTGGTATAGCCATGCCCTAATCCAGCTTAATATAGCACCCCCAATACCATGAGACTATCTTTTTAATCAGTCTTTCATGTGGCACTGTATCAAAAGCTTTGCTAAAGTCAAGGTACACAGCATCACAATCCTTACCACTATCAACTGCCTCAACTATGCTAGAATAAAAAGATAACAAATTTGTTAAACATGAATGGCCATTTATAAAACCATGTTGCGACTCAATTATTAATTTATGTTTTTCAAGATGAAGACGAATTTTATTTGCTATTATAGATTCGAGTAACTTTCCCAAAGGGAGTGTTGGAGATAGGGAGCACGTGTGCGCACGGAGACACGTAAGAGTGTGAGAAGCTGGGCACAGAATCGACCAGGTATCGCTGGGTACCTCATATACAATAGTATGGAATAAAAAAAAATACAATTCCTTTCCAAGTCATTTTCCTAGTTTCCCTGTGGCATATTTTGATTTTTTTTTCTATTCCTGCAACCCACCCCAATTCCAGATCTTGTTTTGGTAGTGACTTTAAAGTCCTTTTAAACATCTGACTCATTTGGTGTCCCATATTTCCACATATATTTCCCATTGCCATTTCTTGCTTTGAACAATTAGGAGGAGCTTTGGTGTTCAAAATATGCTGTATAGTTTCCTAGTAGGAGTAATTTTACCTAAACTTTCCAAGTGGTTTGAACGTCCAGACACGAGTGAGCCAGGCCATTTGACACCTTGCATTCATGTGTTAGCAAATAGCAATTGTTTTATCGCATTCAATGCGACACCCTATTTTAACCTGTGATGGTTTATAAGACTAATTATAATTAATTTTGTTGGGGACAGGCAGCCTATATTATATATATATATATATATATATATATATATATATATATATATATATATATATATATATATATATATATATATATAGTATATATATATATATATATAGTATATATATATATATATATATATAGTATATATATATATATATATATATATATATATATATATATATAGTATATATATATATATATATATATATATGTCGTACCTAGTAGCCAGAACGCACTTCTCTGCCAACTATGCAAGGCCCGATTTGCCTAATAAGCCAAGTTTTCATGAATTAATTATTTTTCGACTACCTAACCTAACCTAACTTTTTCGGTTACCTAACCTAACCTAACCTATAAAGATAGGTTAGGTTAGGTTAGGTAGGGTTGATTAGGTTCAGTCATATATCTACGTTAATTTTAACTCCAATAAAAAAAAATTGACCTCATACATAATGAAATGGGTAGCTTTATCATTTCATAAGAAAAAAATTCGAGAAAATATATTAATTCAGGAAAACTTGGCTTAATAGGCAAATCGGGCCTTGCATAGTAGGCTGAAAAGTGCGTTCTGGCTACTAGGTACGACATATATATATATATATATATATATATATATATATATATATATATATATATATATATTAGTATATTTTGGTAGCAGTCTTTCCTGTAGACATATATTATTAAATATGACCGAAAAAGTAAAATTAATAATTCTAACACGAATTTTCTCAATCTTTCGTACATTACGCTTCACTGTTGGAGGTAAATCAAAAATCAATTCTCCAAAATTCATTTTTATTTCTAGTCTGACGCGACACGAGCGCGTTTCGTAAAACTTATTACATTTTCAAAGACTTTAGTTCACAAATACACAACTGAATAGAACTTACGCATCTCCGATTTTATATCTACATTTGAGTGAGGTGGAAGGGGTGATGTGGCATTAACACAAGACAGAACAAAATGTGGTATTAATAGGGTATTAATTTCATCAACACAAGACAGAACAAGAGTATTAATAGGGTATTAATTTCATCAACACAAGACAGAACACGAAACAATGGATATTGAATAGAAGTGTTTGTAGAAAGCCTATTGGTCCATATTTCTTGATGCTTCTATATTGGAGCGGAGTCTTGAGGTGGGTAGAATATAGTTGTGCAATAATTGGCTGTTGATTGCTGGTGTTGACTTCTTGATGTGTAGTGCCTCGCAAACGTCAAGCCGCCTGCTATCGCAGTATCTATCGATGATTTCTGTGTTGTTTACTAGAATTTCTCTGGCGATGGTTTGGTTGTGGGAAGAGATTATATGATCCTTAATGGAGCCCTGTTGCTTATGCATCGTTAAACGCCTAGAAAGAGATGTTGTTGTCTTGCCTATATACTGGGTTTTTTGGAGCTTACAGTCCCCAAGTGGGCATTTGAAGGCATAGACGACGTTAGTCTCTCTTAAAGCGTTCTGTTTTGTGTCTGGAGAGTTTCTCATGAGTAGGCTGGCCGTTTTTCTGGTTTTATAGTAAATCGTCAGTTGTATCCTCTGATTTTTGTCTGTAGGGATAACGTTTCTATTAACAATATCTTTCAGGACCCTTTCCTCCGTTTTATGAGCTGTGGAAAAGAAGTTCCTGTAAAATAGTCTAATAGGGGGTATAGGTGTTGTGTTAGTTGTCTCTTCAGAGGTTGCATGGCTTTTCACTTTCCTTCTTATGATGTCTTCGACGAAACCATTGGAGAAGCCGTTATTGACTAGGACCTGCCTTACCCTACAGAGTTCTTCTCTGTAGGGTAAGGCAGGTCCTGAAGAACTCTGTAGGGTAAGGCAGGTCCTAGTCAATAACGGCTTCTCCAATGGTTTCGTCGAAGACATCATAAGAAGGAAAGTGAAAAGCCATGCAACCTCTGAAGAGACAACTAACACAACACCTATACCCCCTATTAGACTATTTTACAGGAACTTCTTTTCCACAGCTCATAAAACGGAGGAAAGGGTCCTGAAAGATATTGTTAATAGAAACGTTATCCCTACAGACAAAAATCAGAGGATACAACTGACGATTTACTATAAAACCAGAAAAACGGCCAGCCTACTCATGAGAAACTCTCCAGACACAAAACAGAACGCTTTAAAAGAGACTAACGTCGTCTATGCCTTCAAATGCCCACTTGGGGACTGTAAGCTCCAAAAAACCCAGTATATAGGCAAGACAACAACATCTCTTTCTAGGCGTTTAACGATGCATAAGCAACAGGGCTCCATTAAGGAACATATAATCTCTTCCCACAACCAAACTATCGCCAGAGAAATCCTAGTAAACAACACAGAAATCATCGATAGATACTGCGATAGCAGGCGGCTTGACGTTTGCGAGGCACTACACATCAAGAAGTCAACACCAGCAATCAACAGCCAATTATTGCACAACTATATTCTACCCACCTCAAGACTCCGCTCCAATATAGAAGCATCAAGAAATATGGACCAATAGGCTTTCTACAAACACTTCTATTCAATATCCATTGTTTCGTGTTCTGTCTTGTGTTGATGAAATTAATACCCTATTAATACTATTGTTCTGTCTTGTGTTGATGAAATTAATACCCTATTAATACCACATTTTGTTCTGTCTTGTGTTAATGCCACATCACCCCTTCCACCTCACTCAAATGTAGATATAAAATCGGAGATGCGTAAGTTCTATTCAGTTGTGTATTTGTGAACTAAAGTCTTTGAAAATGTAATAAGTTTTACGAAACGCGCTCGTGTCGCATCAGACTAGAAATAAAAATGAATTTTAGAGAATTGATTTTTGATTTACCTCCAACAGTGAAGCGTAATGTACGAAAGATTGAGAAAATTCGTGTTAGAATTATTAATCTTACTTTTTCGGTCATATTTAATAATAAAATATATATATATATATATATATATATATATATACATATATATATATATATATATATATATATATATATATATATATATATATATATATATATATATATATATATATATATATATGTCGTACCTAGTAGCCAGAACTCACTTCTCAGCCTACTATTCAAGGCCCGATTTGCCTAATAAGCCAAGTTTTCCTGAATTAATATATTTACTATAATTTTTTTCTTATGAAATGATAAAGCAACCCTTTTCTCTATGTATGAGGTCAATTTTTTTTTATTGGAGTTAAAATTAACGTAGATATATGACCGAACCTAACCCACCCTACCTAACCTAACCTAACCTATATTTATAGGTAAGGTTAGGTTAGGTAGCCAAAAAAAGCTAGGTTAGGTTAGGTTAGGTAGGTTAGGTAGACGAAAAAACATTAATTCATGAAAACTTGGCTTATTAGGCAAATCGGGCCTTGAATAGTAGGCTGAGAAGTGCGTTCTGGCTATTAGGTACGACATATATATATATATATATATATATATATATATATGTGTGTGTGTGTGTGTGTGTGTATGTTAGGCTTATATCGAGGTTCCATATTCCCCTTCCCTCCAAGGTCGAGCTACTAACCCTTCCCAGAATGCAACCCCCACAACAGTTGTCTAACTTCCGGGTACCTATTTACTGCCAGGTGAATCGGCGCATTAGGTGATAGGAAACGTGCCCAACTATTTCTGTCCTGCCCCATGATATAAGCCCTATTGTGCTTATTAAGGTTTAAGTGTGCTTCAGATTCCCATGTGCCTTTGCAGGTAATGTGGCAGCAAGGATGAATGCACACAACCATAAATACTTGAGTAACCAAATTCACTTTAATTAATAGTGTTTGTACTATTGTCCAAACGTTTAGTCTATGGATGGTTAGTTTGTTTACATGTCATGTGTTTATTGCCATTCTAATGTTTGTTTACATACATTAAACCTACCTGTGCCATCATTAAAATGCAGTTTTACTATTTGCTTTGTAATAAATTTTCTTTTTCAAAGTTATGTAAATGGACGATGTAAAATGCAATACAACACAGAAGTACCTGTACATGAAATTAATTTCAGTATGACCTTGCTCAAGATATGAGCATGTCTTCACTATCAGACATTGTGATGAAGTGGCATGCAAGATATAAAAATCCCTTTTAAAACGACTACAAAGTCTAAAGTTGGCAAAAAATATAGAAATTACATTGTGTCCACCCTCATAAAATCAACCCATCCTCTTGTTTTGATAGTATTTTTAGCAATGATGACCATAGTATATACAGTATAACAATGTACAACGAAATTAGACAGTAGAAATCGGCACTATTGAGTTGGACAAACAGGAATTTTTTTTACTTGTGTTGTAAAGATAAACTAAACCTAACCTAACCTTCCTAGGCCTGAGACACGATATCTGAGGTCTAATACAGTATATGTGTGCGCTATACTAGGCCTAGGAATATTAAAGTTTGTTTTTTTAGCAGAATTTTTTATATAAAAATTCCTTACGCGTCAGTATACTACTATCTAAAGGATAAGTAGGTACGAATTTGTGACTAAAAAATTCAAACTGGAATATGGGCAGACATGCATAACCTAAAATACTATACAATGACAGAAGGCACAGACCTGGGACATGGCAAGAGGCACAGAGATCAAGGATATAGTTGATAGTGCACTGAGGCAGATTACCATCCATCACAACCAGTGGAGATGTACTGATCTCATCTTCAAATTGACGCACCTGCCAAGAGATTACAGACTGATTAAAGAAAGGATATAGTATTATCATTGAGTTATCATTCTTGAATGTACTACATAAGAAAAATGATGAAATTTGAGAGACCCCAAGAGAACACTGGGTTGGTGATGTTCAAGAGACAGCAATGCTATATAGTCATATTGCCTAAATGCTTTTGACTCTTGTGTAACAGATATAACACACTGGGAAGCTGGCAAGAGAAGACCCTTCAATCTTTACTTCACAGAAGAGGTAGTTAAGTACCCGCAAAAATATATTGACTGATAACACTAACATTACATATCAATCTTTGAAAAGAGTGATAGAAATAATTTCACAAAACACATGGAATAACAGCATCTACATAACCCCGGAGAACATTGGTTTAGAACAGGGCACTCCTGCCTCGCACTAAAGTCTTGTCCCATATTTACTGGAGGCTGATAGGGGCACGTTCCTCTATTAGCACTCCACCTTGTGCTGCCTATATTAGACTATGGCAGCCCCCCGTATTCCTGAGTTAGTACTTTGCGTGGCCACAACAATGCTCACATTATCATTTGTCCAATACTTTGACAATTGCCTCTTTGGTACCCTGGTTCCTTTAATTTTTCTTATTTTCTTTTACTACAAAGATGACCTGGATACAGGATTCACTCTGTTCACGTCCACAAAGTTTCCCCTTGTCATGTTCACCCCTTGCCCCCCACCCCCTCCCCAATGGAGGGTTCCACACGTGAAATTTTCCATAACCCTTACCTGTAAGGTGAAGACATATACCCCTCCTGCTGTTAGGAAGTAATTATCAAAAGAAGGCACCAAGCCTACTGTTAGGAAACTATTTCCCTTTAAATTGTTCCTGTTATTCATGCACTACTGCTCTATTCAGTCTGGTGGCGGTGTTTGCTACTCTGTTGTTTTTCCTGATCACACTAATATTTACCTGAGGGGCACCATCTCTAGTCCCTCCCAGAGCCAAGCATTTCTATGAGAGTTTTATGCAATTTTTTGTGTTCTACGCCAACTGCTTTTTATACTCCAATAAAATCCTTTGTCACTGTGGTTGACTTGCAGTGTTCTCGTGGCTTTAAGAGCCTTTTAACATTTCCCATCCTGGTGGTCATATCCAATCCTGTTTTTTTTTCTTTTTTTAAATTTTAACAGATTTAAGACTGCAAACTTCACCGAGTACCCCACACATTGGTGTGACGTGTAATGGACTTTTGGATGCCACCACCGCTAAGGACATTTGTACCTGTCCCATCTCCCCAAAAGGGATTACTTTTTCAGATGTTTAGTCATTTATATTAAAAAAAAACATGACTTGGTATGGTCGGTTGTCTGGTAACAAACTGAAAAATTAAAGGAACTATGCTCTACTCATTGTCGGAACTGCTCTGTCCCATTCACATTCGTGCATCACGTAGATATCTCTTGATTTTAAGTATGATCTTAAGTAACTTTACTCAGTATCCATTTTAGTCACTTGTCCCTTGATAAAGTCCTTGGTGAATCATATACATTTGACGTTTACTTATAATTACTTATAATCAGAACATGTTATTGAATGACTTTGCAGTGGAATGAGAGAGTATAGAATATGTCAACAGAGCAGAATATGGAATACAGTAACTTATTATTTAATAAATGGACCCAGCAGGTTTTCCTCCTCTTGGGAGGGAGGAGTGAGGAAGAACTGTACATTCTGCTATGAAGGTATGCTCCCTTACGCTGCCCAATGTACTCGCTCTCGGGCACAAAATTCTAAATTTAATAAAGGTAAAACGTATTTATTTATTGATTTATAAATACAAGAGTTCTTACATTCTTGTACAGCCACTAGCATTCATAGCGTTTCGGGCAGGTCCTTAATCCTAATTTCCCCCGGAATACGACCGGCCAAATCGTTTAACAACCAGGTACCCATTCACTGCTGGGTCAACAGAGGCTATTGTTAAGGATTGGCGCCCAGTAAATCCTCCCCGGCCAGGATACGAACTCAGGCCGAAGTGCTTTAGCACTGTGTCACAGAGACTTAACACTGTCTCAGTGACAGTATCGCCAAGTAAAGAGAACGGAAGAGGTAGGAGGATAAAGAGGAGGAAACACAGAAATGTGTGGCGGTGGTGAGGAAGGTGAAAGGTTGTGAGGATACGTCAGGAAGAGAGGAGTAACTCACATGGGTGGGCGTGATGTGGTCGTGGACGGTCATGTCTCCAACACCAAAGAGCGCCTCGCCTCGACGGTCCAGCACTACACAGTACACCGCCGTCGACGCCTCCGACACCATCGCCAGGCCCCGCTTCTCCTGTACAGCCAGAAATAAAAGTAATCTCAATGAAATCAAGAATTTTAGACCAATATCAACCCCCTCCTACTTTGTCCAAAAGTTAGTTTAGTTCATTTATTATGCACCCCATACCCATCTTGTGGGCGGTAGTGGAAAGGGTTACAGAGGCACATAATGGGCTCAGGGACTGAACCCCACAATTCATTTAGCTAAGCAAGTTACAATCTTGATGAGCTAGTTACAAAATTTAATACAAGTCATCACATCAACAATGGGTTCGAGATCGACCTCAAGTACAGGTTCTAAATTAAGCAACTGACATATCAATTTTGACACTAGCTCTCCACATATGTTTGTCCTGCACACCGCCCCCCATCCAGTGGGCAGCGGTGGATAGGTTACAATCACTTAGTTACTACCTACAGTTAGCAAACTGGGGATATTTGGCTAAAATTTCTGGTAGCAGATCATTTTGAATGAAATATTGACACATCGCTGGAACATTGGTTATAGAATTGTCTCTAAATTCACGTATCTTTTCGCACTCCATCACATAGTGACGGAGGGTGTGCGAATAATTTTGTTGACACAGTTTACATTTGGTCAGGTTTACATCAGAAGATAATGAGAATTCCCAGAGATACTTGTAACCGAGTCTAAGCCGAGCAGTAGTAACATCTGGAAGTCTGGTGATTTTATTGGATGAACCATAGATGTGTGGCTCCTCTTGCATGATAGTATGATGATAGATGGAATTACTGGTGTCGATTTCACTTTGCCTCAAATCTACAAGATCTTGTTGAAGTTCTCGGTGTACTGCTGCTCTCAGATTGCTCATTGACAATCCAAGGTTACACTCAACGGCTCCTTTAAAGGCAGATTCTTTGGCTAACTTATCAGCTCTATCATGCGTCCAAAATATTTGAAAACATATAATGTACAAACAGCCTGACGATGTGCATTGAATTTTGTAAGTAGTTCATCAAGTCTTGCTTAGCTAAATGAATTTTGGGGTTCAGTCCCTGAGCCCATTATGTGCCTCTGTAACCCTTTTCACCACTACATATAGGGTGGGTATGGGGTGCATAATAAATGAACTAAGCTAAACTCCTACCTACAGCTAAACATAGTATACCGAGTTCTTGTCAATATGACTTCAGACCCCAACAAAGTACCAAGGATGTTATAATTATGCTTGAGTTTATATATGCAGCTTTTGAAAAGAAATTAATGCCCCATAGGTTTATTTGCTGACCTCTGAAAGGCTTCCGACACCGTCAACCACAATGATGATCTCAAATTGCAACACTACAAATAGGCGTCACTCCCTTCAATACTTGCCTCGGTGAAAGACACCAGTATGTTCCTGTGACCGATGCTGCCTCTCCCACACTGCCAACTAACACTGGCCTTCCACAGGGTGGTATACGTGCTCCACTCTTTAATATTTACATCAATCACTACCAAATGCCAGTAAACACGGAAAGCTAATTTAATTTGCTGATGACACAGTATTTGACAAAAATTATGGGTTAACTTATTCTAAATGACGCACTGAATACTGAACTAAAAAAAAGTCCATCTGTGGTTGACTGCTATCACAATCATCTTTAACATTGAGAAATATTACATTGTTTGGAAGAAAGTTCACCGATCAAATTAACATTACCCAAAGTGAGAGTAAAGTACATCGAAAATTCTTTGGTGTTCATATTGACAAGTAGCTGAATTTCAATTACTAAATGTAATATACAGTTTATTAGCGAACTGTAGAACACGACAGCCCTAGGGGAAGCAGAACCCGTGCGGGGACTGCAGATCCCCCTCAAGATCTGTACCCTACCGGGCCTCTATCCCATCTCTACATCCGGGACAGTCGACCCGCCACCTAACACCTATGTCAGCTGACGAGTCTGCAATCTCCCACCCTAACACTCCAGTTGGGCGACATGAACCTGTAGGGATGTACGGCTCACCGACCAGACAGGTTCCACGACTAAATATCGCTTGTCACGCGGAGGGGGACACCTGTAGGGTAACCTGTGATGAGCTACGGGGCCGGGTGTATAAAGTCGCCGGAGCACAGCATCATGACAGCACCGCTCCCGTGCCAGGTAAGTCCACCACGGGCTCACCATAGCCCGTGCTACTGGCCCCGCTTCTGTGCCAGGTAAGTTACGGGCTCACCATAGCCCGTGCTACTGGCCCCGCTTCTGTGCCAGGTAAGTTACGGGCTCACCATAGCCCGTGCTACTTGGAACTTGTTCCGAGTAGCTGAATCTATAACAACAGCAGCATCATCATGACCATCAGCCAGGAGCAACACTTCCTCTGACCTGCCTCCACGTCGCCGTCTCAGACGGATTTAGTCTACAGTCAACACCCCCCACGGACACTGCTGTCAATCCAGTTGATTGACAGTTAAGAGGCGGGACCAAAGAGCCAAAGCTCAACTCCCACAAGTACAACTAGGCGAGTACTTGTCCCGACCAGGACCTCACATTGTCGCCACCGACATTCTACAGCTTCTGTGTGTACTCTATTTTGTATGTACTTTTCTTAAATAAAAATTATTACCCTATGAGACGCCCGCATGCCGAACATCAAACTACTGCAACCATTATATCAAATAGTTACATTAACAGCGTGGGTTAACAGTTACCATCTTACTGTCAGGTGTCACAAGAGCTTAGACATACTCACCAGTCGTCAAATCTACGGTACAGCAGAAATACAGCTTGTTAGTGACTCATAGTTAATACATAGACATGTATCTTCTTGGAGCAAGACTCACCAGTAAGGGATTGTGGGCGATGAGAGCGTGGGCGTGGGCGTCGTTCCCAACGGCCGAGATGAGTAACGGGCGGCAGTGAAGGCGGGCGAGGGCGTCCGCAAGGTTCCTGGCCACGCCTCCGTAGCTCTGCCTGACGCTGCCACGGTGGGTCATCCCGGAGAACTGCCCCCACGGGAGAGAACCAACACTATATTAGTTACACCGCCGGCTAGGGCGCGCGGAGAGGTCAAGATGGAGTGACGGGTCAGGGTAGAGGGAGTCATGGTCATGTAGCAGAAGTCAGGGGTCGTGATCAAGGGGTGAGGGGTCGTGATCAAGGGGTGAGGGGGTCAGGAAGTAGAGGTCAGGATGAGTGAGAGGGTCACGATCAGAGAGGTCAGGGCACTGGACTAGTGATCAGGTTGAGTGTAGGGTCATGAACAGAGGTCAGAGTGAAGGAGCAAGTCAGAGTTAGGGGCCAGGAGCTATGTTGACAAGGAGTGTCGTTCTTGTCAACATAGTGTCTTAAGTGGACAGTGCTGCACTGTCCACTTAAGGAGAGCACCTCAGTCTCTCACGGAGTGTCCCACACTCAGCCTTGTAGCCCCATGGCAAGTTATTTATATATACAAAAGTTGTTACATTATTATAAAGCCACTAGTACGTATAGCGTTTCAGGCAGGTCCTTAATCCTAATTTTCTCCAGAATACGACCCGCCAAATCATTTAACCTACCCATTCACTGCTGGGTAAACAGTGAGATAATTCGGCAGTTCCCGGGTCTATGTATCTACGTATCCGCGGACACTGACCAGGGCTCCATACTTTAGACTTGTCCATCACAAACGTTGATATCCAAGGTTGCCAATCTGGCTAATGTTTCATACAGGCCCGAAAATTTGTAATTGTGGTAATTATGTCCCAGCCCCCTGGAAACACAAACCGAAATTGTCTATTTTCCGCTTTTTACAACTCGCAATAAAGTTGTTACATCTTGGCTTAACGTGTTTATGACGTATTAGAACGTTGTTACAACTTGCTATATTGGTTGTTATAACTGGTTAGGAAGTGTTAAAACTTGTTCGAACGTTGTACCAACGTCGTAGTTTCGGTGTGTGTTTGGCGGGTAGTGACCTATTTGTGCTCAAGTGTTGCCAAACCAGAGCCAGGCAAACAATATACACGGTGAAGGAGGAAAACTAGCAGCAGTAGTACTAAAAAAACAAACTATAAAATAATAATCAATTTACTGGATGTAAAAGTATGTGTGATTAAGACCGAAAATATCTTGACTGTCATTTATGGCAACACTTCCGCGCTGGTTTAATCCCGAATAAACGATTCAATCACGATAAATTAAATCACCTCACAATTACTAATATGAGCAGGGCTCTTTAGGCTTGTGGTTTACTAATAGTGTTACTAATAGTGTTCCAGCAAAGGATATCACTAGGAATTTACTTACATAATAATTGCCTTCGTGTTTTCATTCATTACTCACGATTCATCTAGATCAATAAAATATGTTGTAACACGAATTTATAATCATTTGATATTGTCTTTATCTTGGCTCTAGCGCCACAACATTTCACTCCGCGAACATAGAATAAATAATATTCACTTCGTATGAACAAGGGAAGTCTAATCTACCTGACTTATTGACGAACAGAGACTGCCGTCTTAGCAGCCTCTTGCAGTTGGTAGATACTCTGGCGACCTCTCGTCTGTTTCCTGCAGAGTTCCTCTTCTTGTCCTCTGTAGTAAACTACGGAACATCTCTCCAGCTTGGGCACCATTCCTCTCCCCCGTCCCACCCCAAGTCCATATCCTGAGCCCTCCTTCCCAGTGCTCTTTAGTCGTAGTGACTTGGCGCTTTCCCCTGATAGTTCCCATCCTTCTGGCAGCTCGTCGACGAACTTCCGACGACTGATCTCAGACAATCTCACTGGGATCAAGCGGAAGACTCCCAAGACCTTCATCCGTCTCCCACGGTGAATACTGATCCCTTTCTCCTCTGTAGAAGTGCTGTGGCTCAGTCAGCAGCTGCTACGTCGCTGAGACACTGCACCAGGACTGGCCACCTGCACGCTCCTCACAGTTCCAACCTGGCACGGCCCGCGGATCCACCCTCGATCCCCCAGCACCGTTCCTTGAGACAAGGGAGTACCGAAGTCACGGAGCCCCTTGGGACCTCCTGTGGCGTCCCGGCTCACTAAACCGTCCTCTAGAGGTTGTCCAGTAGCTCCTCTACGTCGCCTCTCGAGCACTGCTTATAGTACCGTTCTTTCAGGTGGCTTAAACGTCATCCATGTGGGACCGGCGTGCGACGCGACCTGTCGCGTGCCTCCCTAGGTGGCTAATGACGGCCGGCGGCCGCCAGCTAGCTCTGGCGCCGACGTCACACTACGTCACGCCATAGCCGCTTTCTGATTCGTCAAACTCAACACACACCCAAATCCGACCAATCAGATTGCACCAAACTAGGAAACACCACTTTACCGCCTCTGAGTATTTGGCGGGAATCGCAGTCTCCTTAGCTCTCACCTCCTTCCCCAATGATCTTAAAACTTAAATAAATCTAATACTTGGCATCTTGCTACCCTCTAAACGTTATTAAACGAGACTGAGTGACTTCTTGGCAATTCACATACGGGAGTATAACTTTCTGGTCGCGAAAGGAGCATATTTAGGCGTTCACGTAACAATATATATATTGAAATTTATATTTTTGTCAATACGGAACATTTAGGAAAGAGAATCATTTTCCTATCCTTGGTGTTGCTGCACAGGGTCGAGCCGGGGAAGCTGAACGTCTAAGTCACACTTTGATTATATACACAATTTATGTGTGATATACATGTTATCAATATATAACACTTATACATAATATACTTATTTAAATATTGTATTAAGAGCAACACAGAACCCCAGCAATATTAGCACCACCAGTAACAGTAACAGCACCACCAGTAACAGTAACATCACTACCAATAACAGTAACAGCACCACCAATAACAGTAACAACACCAGTAACAGTAACAGCACCACCAGTAACAGTAACAGTACCACCAGTAACAGTAACAGTACCACCAGTAACAGTAACAGCACCACCACCAGTAACAGTAACAGCACCACCAGTAACAGTAACAGCACCACCAGTAACAGTAACAGCACCACCAGTAACAGTAACAGCACCACCAATAACAGTAACAGCACCACCAGTAACAGTAACAGCACCACCAGTAACAGCACCACCACCAGTAACAGTAACACCACCACCAGTAACAGTAACAGCACCACCAGTAACAGCACCATCACCAGTAACAGTAACAGCACCACCAGTAACAGTAACAGTAACAGCACCACCACCAGTAACAGTAACACCACCACCAGTAACAGTAACAGCACCACCAGTAACAGTAACAGCACCACCAGTAACAGTAACAGCACCACCAGTAACAGCACCACCACCAGTAACAGTAACACCACCACCAGTAACAGTAACACCACCACCAGTAACAGCACCACCACCAGTAACAACACCAGTAACAGCACCACCAGTAACAGTAACAACACCAGTAACAGTAACAGCACCATCAGTAACAGCACCACCAGTAACAGTAACAACACCAGTAACAGTAACAGCACCACCAGTAACAGTAACACCACCAGTAACAGTAACAGCACCACCAGTAACAGTAACAACACCAGTAACAGTAACAGCACCACCAGTAACAGTAACACCACCAGTAACAGTAACAGCACCACCAGTAACAGCACCACCAGTAACAGTAACAACACCAGTAACAGTAACAGCACCACCAGTAACAGTAACAGCACCACCAGTAACAGTAACAGCACCACCAGTAACAGTAACACCACTACCAGTAACAATAACAGCACCACCAGTAACAGTAACAGCACCACCAGTAACAGTAACAGCACCACCAGTAACAGTAACAACACCACCAGTAACAGTAACAGCACCACCAGTAACAGTAACACCACCAGTACCAGTAACAGCACCACCAGTAAAGGTAACAGCACCACCAGTAACAGTAACAGCACCACCAGTAACAGTAACAGCACCACCAGTAACAGTAACAGCACCACCAGTAACAGTAACAGCACCACCAGTAACAGTAACAGCACCACCAGTAACAGTAACAGCACCACCAGTAACAGTAACACCACCAGTAACAGTAACAGCACCACCAGTAAAGGTAACAGCACCACCAGTAACAGCACCACCAGTAACAGTAACAGCACCACCAGTAACAGTAACAGCACCACCAGTAACAGTAACACCACCAGTAACAGTAACAGCAGCCCCAGTAAAGGTAACAGCACCACCAGTAACAGTAACAGCACCACCAGTAACAGCACCACCAGTAACAGTAACACCACCAGTAACAGTAACAGCACCACCAGTAACAGTAACACCACCACCAGTAACAGTACACCAGTAACAGTAACAACACCACCAGTAACAGTAACAGTACCACCAGTAACAGTAACAACACCACCAGTAACAGTAACAGTACCACCAGTAACAGTAACAGTACCACCAGTAACAGTAACAGCACCACCAGTAACAGTAACAACAACACCAGTAACAGTAACAACACCACCAGTAACAGTAACACCACCAGTAACAGTAACAGCACCACCAGTAACAGTAACACCACCACCAGTAACAGCACCACCAGTAACAGTAACAACACCACCAGTAACAGTAACAGTACCACCAGTAACAGTAACAGCACCACCAGTAACAGTAACAACACCACCAGTAACAGTAACAACACCAGTAACAGTAACAACACCAGTAACAGTAACAATACCACCAGTAACAGCACCAGTAACAGTAACAGCACCACCAGTAACAGTAACAACACCACCAGTAACAGTACCACCAGTAACAGTAACAGTACCACCAGTAACAGTAACAGCACCACCAGTAACAGTAACAGCACCACCAGTAACAGTAACAGCACCACCAGTAACAGTAACAGCACCACCAGTAACAGCACCACCAGTAACAGTAACAGCACCACCAGTAACAGTAACAGCACCACCAGTAACAGTAACAACACCACCAGTAACAGTAACAGCACCACCAGTAACAGTAACAGCACCACCAGTAACAGTAACAACACCACCAGTAACAGTAACAACACCACCAGTAACAGTAACAACACCACCAGTAACAGTAACAACACCACCAGTAACAGTAACAACACTACCAGTAACAGTAACAACACCAGTAACAGTAACAACACCACCAGTAACAGTAACAGCACCACCAGTAACAGTAACAACACCACCAGTAACAGTAACAACACCACCAGTAACAGTAACAACACTACCAGTAACAGTAACAGCACCACCAGTAACAGTAACAGCACCACCAGTAACAGTAACAGCACCACCAGTAACAGTAACAACACCACCAGTAACTGTAACAACACTACCAGTAACAGTAACAACACTACCAGTAACAGCACCACCAATAACAGTAACAACACTACCAGTAACAGTAACAACACTACCAGTAACAGCACCACCAATAACAGTAACAACACTACCAGTAACAGCACCACCAGTAACAGTAACAACACTACCAGTAACAGTAACAGCACCACCAGTAACAGTAACAACACCACCAGTAACAGTAACAACACCACCAGTAACAGTAACAGCACCACCAGTAACAGTAACAACACCACCAGTAACAGTAACAGCACCACCAGTAACAGTAACACTACCAGTAACAGTAACAGCACCACCAGTAACAGTAACAGCACCACCAGTAACAGTAACAGCACCACCAGTAACAGTAACAACACCACCAGTAACAGTAACAACACTACCAGTAACAGTAACAACACTACCAGTAACAGCACCACCAGTAACAGTAACAACACCACCAGTAACAGTAACAACACCACCAGTAACAGTAACAGCACCACCAGTAACAGTAACAACACCACCAGTAACAGTAACAGCACCACCAGTAACAGTAACAACACTACCAGTAACAGTAACAACACTACCAGTAACAGCACCACCAGTAACAGTAACAGCACCACCAGTAACAGTAACAGCACCACCAGTAACAGTAACAGCACCACCAGTAACAGTAACAACACCACCAGTAACAGTAACAACACTACCAGTAACAGTAACAACACTACCAGTAACAGTAACAACACCACCAGTAACAGTAACAACACCACCAGTAACAGTAACACCACCACCAGTAACAGCACCACCACCAGTAATAACACCAGTAACAGCACCACCAGTAACAGCACCACCAGTAACAGTAACAACACCAGTAACAGTAACAGCACCATCAGTAACAGCACCACCAGTAACAGCACCACCAGTAACAGTAACAACACCAGTAACAGTAACAGTACCACCAGTAACAGTAACAGCACCACCAGTAACAGTAACAGCACCACCAATAACAGTAACATCACCACCAATAACAGTAACAGCACCACCAATAACAGTAACAACACCAGTAACAGTAACAGCACCACCAGTAACAGTAACAGTACCATCAGTAACAGTAACAGTACCACCAGTAACAGTAACAGCACCACCAGTAACAGTAACAGCACCACCAATAACAGTAACAGCACCACCAGTAACAGTAACAGCACCACCACCAGTAACAGTAACACCACCACCAGTAACAGTAACAGCACCATCACCAGTAACAGTAACAGCACCACCAGTAACAGTAACAGCACCACCACCAGTAACAGTAACACCACCACCAGTAACAGTAACAGCACCACCAGTAACAGTAACAGCACCACCAGTAACAGTAACAGCACCACCAGTAACAGCACCACCACCAGTAACAGTAACACCACCACCAGTAACAGTAACACCACCACCAGTAACAGCACCACCACCAGTAACAACACCAGTAACAGCACCACCAGTAACAGTAACAACACCAGTAACAGTAACAGCACCATCAGTAACAGCACCACCAGTAACAGTAACACCACCAGTAACAGTAACAGCACCACCAGTAAAGGTAACAGCACCACCAGTAACAGTAACAGCACCACCAGTAACAGTAACAGCACCACCAGTAACAGTAACAGCACCACCAGTAACAGTAACAGCACCACCAGTAACAGTAACAGCACCACCAGTAACAGTAACAACACCACCAGTAACAGTAACAGCACCACCAGTAACAGTAACACCACCAGTAACAGTAACAGCACCACCAGTAAAGGTAACAGCACCACCAGTAACAGCACCACCAGTAACAGTAACAGCACCACCAGTAACAGTAACAGCACCACCAGTAACAGTAACACCACCAGTAACAGTAACAGCAGCCCCAGTAAAGGTAACAGCACCACCAGTAACAGTAACAGCACCACCAGTAACAGTACCACCAGTAACAGTAACACCACCAGTAACAGTAACAGCACCACCAGTAACAGTAACACCACCACCAGTAACAGTACACCAGTAACAGTAACAACACCACCAGTAACAGTAACAGTACCACCAGTAACAGTAACAACACCACCAGTAACAGTAACAACACCACCAGTAACAGTAACACCACCAGTAACAGTAACAGCACCACCAGTAACAGTAACACCACCACCAGTAACAGCACCACCAGTAACAGTAACAACACCACCAGTAACAGTAACAGTACCACCAGTAACAGTAACAGCACCACCAGTAACAGTAACAACACCACCAGTAACAGTAACAACACCAGTAACAGTAACAATACCACCAGTAACAGCACCAGTAACAGTAACAGCACCACCAGTAACAGTAACAACACCACCAGTAACAGTACCACCAGTAACAGTAACAGTACCACCAGTAACAGTAACAGCACCACCAGTAACAGTAACAGCACCACCAGTAACAGTAACAGCACCACCAGTAACAGTAACAGCACCACCAGTAACAGCACCACCAGTAACAGTAACAGCACCACCAGTAACAGTAACAGCACCACCAGTAACAGTAACAACACCACCAGTAACAGTAACAGCACCACCAGTAACAGTAACAGCACCACCAGTAACAGTAACAACACCACCAGTAACAGTAACAACACCACCAGTAACAGTAACAACACCACCAGTAACAGTAACAACACTACCAGTAACAGTAACAGCACCACCAGTAACAGTAACAACACCACCAGTAACAGTAACAACACCACCAGTAACAGTAACAGCACCACCAGTAACAGTAACAACACCACCAGTAACAGTAACAACACCACCAGTAACAGTAACAACACTACCAGTAACAGTAACAGCACCACCAGTAACAGTAACAGCACCACCAGTAACAGTAACAGCACCACCAGTAACAGTAACAACACCACCAGTAACTGTAACAACACTACCAGTAACAGTAACAACACTACCAGTAACAGCACCACCAATAACAGTAACAACACTACCAGTAACAGTAACAACACTACCAGTAACAGCACCACCAATAACAGTAACAACACTACCAGTAACAGCACCACCAGTAACAGTAACAACACCACCAGTAACAGTAACAGCACCACCAGTAACAGTAACAACACCACCAGTAACAGTAACAACACCACCAGTAACAGTAACAGCACCACCAGTAACAGTAACAGCACCACCAGTAACAGTAACAACACCACCAGTAACAGTAACAACACCACCAGTAACAGTAACAGCACCACCAGTAACAGTAACAACACCACCAGTAACAGTAACAACACCACCAGTAACAGTAACAACACCACCAGTAACAGTAACAACACTACCAGTAACAGTAACAGCACCACCAGTAACAGTAACAACACCACCAGTAACAGTAACAACACCACCAGTAACAGTAACAGCACCACCAGTAACAGTAACAACACCACCAGTAACAGTAACAGCACCACCAGTAACAGTAACACTACCAGTAACAGTAACAGCACCACCAGTAACAGTAACAGCACCACCAGTAACAGTAACAGCACCACCAGTAACAGTAACAACACCACCAGTAACAGTAACAACACTACCAGTAACAGTAACAACACTACCAGTAACAGCACCACCAGTAACAGTAACAACACCACCAGTAACAGTAACAACACCACCAGTAACAGTAACAGCACCACCAGTAACAGTAACAACACCACCAGTAACAGTAACAGCACCACCAGTAACAGTAACAACACTACCAGTAACAGTAACAACACTACCAGTAACAGTAACAGCACCACCAGTAACAGTAACAGCACCACCAGTAACAGTAACAGCACCACCAGAAACAGTAACAGCACCACCAGTAACAACACCACCAGTAACAGTAACAACACTACCAGTAACAGTAACAACACTACCAGTAACAGTAACAACACCACCAGTAACAGTAACAACACCACCAGTAACAGTAACACCACCACCAGTAACAGCACCACCACCAGTAACAACACCAGTAACAGCACCACCAGTAACAGCACCACCAGTAACAGTAACAACACCAGTAACAGTAACAGCACCATCAGTAACAGCACCACCAGTAACAGCACCACCAGTAACAGTAACAACACCAGTAACAGTAACAGTACCGCCAGTAACAGTAACAGCACCACCAGTAACAGTAACAGCACCACCAATAACAGTAACATCACCACCAATAACAGTAACAGCACCACCAATAACAGTAACAACACCAGTAACAGTAACAGCACCACCAGTAACAGTAACAGTACCACCAGTAACAGTAACAGTACCACCAGTAACAGTAACAGCACCACCAGTAACAGTAACAGCACCACCAATAACAGTAACAGCACCACCAGTAACAGTAACAGCACCACCAGTAACAGCACCACCACCAGTAACAGTAACACCACCACCAGTAACAGTAACAGCACCACCAGTAACAGCACCATCACCAGTAACAGTAACAGCACCACCAGTAACAGTAACAGCACCACCACCAGTAACAGTAACACCACCACCAGTAACAGTAACAGCACCACCAGTAACAGTAACAGCACCACCAGTAACAGTAACAGCACCACCAGTAACAGCACCACCACCAGTAACAGTAACACCACCACCAGTAACAACACCAGTAACAGCACCACCAGTAACAACACCACCAGTAACAGTAACAACACCAGTAACAGTAACAGCACCATCAGTAACAGCACCACCAGTAACAGTAACAACACCAGTAACAGTAACAGCACCACCAGTAACAGTAACACCACCAGTAACAGTAACAGCACCACAGTAACAGTAACAACACCAGTATCAGTAACAGCACCACCAGTAACAGTAACACCCACCAGTAACAGTAACAGCACCACCAGTAACAGCACCACCAGTAACAGTAACAACACCAGTAACAGTAACAGCACCACCAGTAACAGTAACAGCACCACCAGTAACAGTAACAGCACCACCAGTAACAGTAACACCACTACCAGTAACAATAACAGCACCACCAGTAACAGTAACAGCACCACCAGTAACAGTAACAGCACCACCAGTAACAGTAACACCACCACCAGTAACAGTAACAGCACCACCAGTAACAGTAACACCACCAGTAACAGTAACAGCACCACCAGTAAAGGTAACAGCACCACCAGCAACAGTAACAGCACCACCAGTAACAGTAACAGCACCACCAGTAACAGTAACAGCACCACCAGTAACAGTAACAGCACCACCAGTAACAGTAACAGCACCACCAGTAACAGTAACAGCACCACCAGTAACAGTAACAGCACCACCAGTAACAGTAACACCACCAGTAACAGTAACAGCAGCCCCAGTAAAGGTAACAGCACCACCAGTAACAGTAACAGCACCACCAGTAACAGCACCACCAGTAACAGTAACACCACCAGTAACAGTAACAGCACCACCAGTAACAGTAACACCACCACCAGTAACAGTACACCAGTAACAGTAACAACACCACCAGTAACAGTAACAGTACCACCAAGTAACAGTAACAACACCCACCAGTAACAGTAACAGTACCACCAGTAACAGTAACAGTACCACCAGTAACAGTAACAGCACCACCAGTAACAGTAACAACACCAGTAACAGTAACAACACCACCAGTAACAGTAACACCACCAGTAACAGTAACAGCACCACCAGTAACAGTAACACCACCACCAGTAACAGCACCACCAGTAACAGTAACAACACCACCAGTAACAGTAACAGTACCACCAGTAACAGTAACAGCACCACCAGTAACAGTAACAACACCACCAGTAACAGTAACAACACCAGTAACAGTAACAATACCACCAGTAACAGCACCAGTAACAGTAACAGCACCACCAGTAACAGTAACAACACCACCAGTAACAGTACCACCAGTAACAGTAACAGTACCACCAGTAACAGTAACAGCACCACCAGTAACAGTAACAGCACCACCAGTAACAGTAACAGCACCACCAGTAACAGTAACAGCACCACCAGTAACAGTAACAGCACCACCAGTAACAGTAACAGCACCACCAGTAACAGTAACAGCACCACCAGTAACAGTAACACCACCAGTAACAGTAACAGCACCACCAGTAACAGTAACAGCACCACCAGTAACAGTAACAACACCACCAGTAACAGTAACAACACCACCAGTAACAGTAACAACACCACCAGTAACAGTAACAACACTACCAGTAACAGTAACAGCACCACCAGTAACAGTAACAACACCACCAGTAACAGTAACAACACCAGTAACAGTAACAGCACCACCAGTAACAGTAACAACACCACCAGTAACAGTAACAACACCACCAGTAACAGTAACAACACTACCAGTAACAGTAACAGCACCACCAGTAACAGTAACAGCACCACCAGTAACAGTAACAGCACCACCAGTAACAGTAACAACACCACCAGTAACAGTAACAACACTACCAGTAACAGTAACAACACTACCAGTAACAGCACCACCAATAACAGTAACAACACTACCAGTAACAGTAACAACACTACCAGTAACAGCAACCACCAATAACAGTAACAACACTACCAGTAACAGCACCAGCCAGTAACAGTAACAACACCACCAGTAACAGTAACAGCACCACCAGTAACAGTAACAACACCACCAGTAACAGTAACAACACCACCAGTAACAGTAACAGCACCACCAGTAACAGTAACAGCACCACCAGTAACAGTAACAACACCACCAGTAACAGTAACAACACCACCAGTAACAGTAACAGCACCACCAGTAACAGTAACACACACCAGTAACAGTAACAACACCACCAGTAACAGTAACAACACCACCAGTAACAGTAACACACTACCAGTAACAGTAACAGCACCACCAGTAACAGTAACAACACCACCAGTAACAGTAACAACACCACCAGTAACGAGTAACAGCACCACCAGTAACAGTAACAAGCACCACCAGTAACAGTAACAGCACCACCAGTAACAGTAACACTACCAGTAAACAGTAACAGCACCACCAGTAACAGTAACAGCACCACCAGTAACAGTAACAGCACCACCAGTAACAGTAACAACACCACCAGTAACAGTAAGCAACACTACCAGTAACAGTAACAACACTACCAGTAACAGAACCACCAGTAACAGTAACAACACCACCAGTAACAGTAACAACACCACCAGTAACAGTAACAGCACCACCAGTAACAGTAACAACACCACCAGTAACAGTAACAGCACCACCAGTAACAGTAACACACATACCAGTAACAGTAACAGCACACCAGTAACAGTAACAGCACCACCAGTAACAGTAACAGCACCACCAGTAACAGTAACAGCACCACCAGTAACAGTAACAGCACCACCAGTAACAGCACCACCAGTAACAGTAACAGCACCACCAGTAACAGTAACAGCACCACCAGTAACAGTAACAACACCACCAGTAACAGTAACAGCACCACCAGTAACAGTAACAGCACCACCAGTAACAGTAACAACACCACCAGTAACAGTAACAACACCACCAGTAACAGTAACAACACCACCAGTAACAGTAACAACACTACCAGTAACAGTAACAGCACCACCAGTAACAGTAACAACACCACCAGTAACAGTAACAACACCACCAGTAACAGTAACAGCACCACCAGTAACAGTAACAACACCACCAGTAACAGTAACAACACCACCAGTAACAGTAACAACACTACCAGTAACAGTAACAGCACCACCAGTAACAGTAACAGCACCACCAGTAACAGTAACAGCACCACCAGTAACAGTAACAACACCACCAGTAACTGTAACAACACTACCAGTAACAGTAACAACACTACCAGTAACAGCACCACCAATAACAGTAACAACACTACCAGTAACAGTAACAACACTACCAGTAACAGCACCACCAATAACAGTAACAACACTACCAGTAACAGCACCACCAGTAACAGTAACAACACCACCAGTAACAGTAACAGCACCACCAGTAACAGTAACAACACCACCAGTAACAGTAACAACACCACCAGTAACAGTAACAGCACCACCAGTAACAGTAACAGCACCACCAGTAACAGTAACAACACCACCAGTAACAGTAACAACACCACCAGTAACAGTAACAGCACCACCAGTAACAGTAACAACACCACCAGTAACAGTAACAACACCACCAGTAACAGTAACAACACCACCAGTAACAGTAACAACACTACCAGTAACAGTAACAGCACCACCAGTAACAGTAACAACACCACCAGTAACAGTAACAACACCACCAGTAACAGTAACAGCACCACCAGTAACAGTAACAACACCACCAGTAACAGTAACAGCACCACCAGTAACAGTAACACTACCAGTAAACAGTAACAGCACCACCAGTAACAGTAACAGCACCACCAGTAACAGTAACAGCACCACCAGTAACAGTAACAACACCACCAGTAACAGTAACAACACTACCAGTAACAGTAACAACACTACCAGTAACAGCACCACCAGTAACAGTAACAACACCACCAGTAACAGTAACAACACCACCAGTAACAGTAACAGCACCACCAGTAACAGTAACAACACCACCAGTAACAGTAACAGCACCACCAGTAACAGTAACAACACTACCAGTAACAGTAACAACACTACCAGTAACAGTAACAGCACCACCAGTAACAGTAACAGCACCACCAGTAACAGTAACAGCACCACCAGAAACAGTAACAGCACCACCAGTAACAACACCACCAGTAACAGTAACAACACTACCAGTAACAGTAACAACACTACCAGTAACAGTAACAACACCACCAGTAACAGTAACAACACCACCAGTAACAGTAACACCACACCAGTAACAGCACCACCACCAGTAACAACACCAGTAACAGCACCACCAGTAACAGCACCACCAGTAACAGTAACAACACCAGTAACAGTAACAGCACCATCAGTAACAGCACCACCAGTAACAGCACCACCAGTAACAGTAACAACACCAGTAACAGTAACAGTACCGCCAGTAACAGTAACAGCACCACCAGTAACAGTAACAGCACCACCAATAACAGTAACATCACCACCAATAACAGTAACAGCACCACCAATAACAGTAACAACACCAGTAACAGTAACAGCACCACCAGTAACAGTAACAGTACCACCAGTAACAGTAACAGTACCACCAGTAACAGTAACAGCACCACCAGTAACAGTAACAGCACCACCAATAACAGTAACAGCACCACCAGTAACAGTAACAGCACCACCAGTAACAGCACCACCACCAGTAACAGTAACACCACCACCAGTAACAGTAACAGCACCACCAGTAACAGCACCATCACCAGTAACAGTAACAGCACCACCAGTAACAGTAACAGCACCACCACCAGTAACAGTAACACCACCACCAGTAACAGTAACAGCACCACCAGTAACAGTAACAGCACCACCAGTAACAGTAACAGCACCACCAGTAACAGCACCACCACCAGTAACAGTAACACCACCACCAGTAACAACACCAGTAACAGCACCACCAGTAACAACACCACCAGTAACAGTAACAACACCAGTAACAGTAACAGCACCATCAGTAACAGCACCACCAGTAACAGTAACAACACCAGTAACAGTAACAGCACCACCAGTAACAGTAACACCACCAGTAACAGTAACAGCACCACCAGTAACAGTAACAACACCAGTATCAGTAACAGCACCACCAGTAACAGTAACACCACCAGTAACAGTAACAGCACCACCAGTAACAGCACCACCAGTAACAGTAACAACACCAGTAACAGTAACAGCACCACCAGTAACAGTAACAGCACCACCAGTAACAGTAACAGCACCACCAGTAACAGTAACACCACTACCAGTAACAATAACAGCACCACCAGTAACAGTAACAGCACCACCAGTAACAGTAACAGCACCACCAGTAACAGTAACACCACCACCAGTAACAGTAACAGCACCACCAGTAACAGTAACACCACCAGTAACAGTAACAGCACCACCAGTAAAGGTAACAGCACCACCAGCAACAGTAACAGCACCACCAGTAACAGTAACAGCACCACCAGTAACAGTAACAGCACCACCAGTAACAGTAACAGCACCACCAGTAACAGTAACAGCACCACCAGTAACAGTAACAGCACCACCAGTAACAGTAACAGCACCACCAGTAACAGTAACACCACCAGTAACAGTAACAGCAGCCCAGTAAAGGTAACAGCACCACCAGTAACAGTAACAGCACCACCAGTAACAGCACCACCAGTAACAGTAACACCACCAGTAACAGTAACAGCACCACC
Source organism: Procambarus clarkii (assembly GCF_040958095.1). Lineage (NCBI taxonomy): Eukaryota > Metazoa > Arthropoda > Malacostraca > Decapoda > Cambaridae > Procambarus > Procambarus clarkii. Next base: position 17,817,854 of record NC_091216.1, on the reverse strand, counting down.
AGTAACAGTAACACCACCACCAGTAACAGTACACCAGTAACAGTAACAACACCACCAGTAACAGTAACAGTACCACCAGTAACAGTAACAACACCACCAGTAACAGTAACAGTACCACCAGTAACAGTAACAGTACCACCAGTAACAGTAACAGCACCACCAGTAACAGTAACAACACCAGTAACAGTAACAACACCACCAGTAACAGTAACACCACCAGTAACAGTAACAGCACCACCAGTAACAGTAACACCACCACCAGTAACAGCACCACCAGTAACAGTAACAACACCACCAGTAACAGTAACAGTACCACCAGTAACAGTAACAGCACCACCAGTAACAGTAACAACACCACCAGTAACAGTAACAACACCAGTAACAGTAACAATACCACCAGTAACAGCACCAGTAACAGTAACAGCACCACCAGTAACAGTAACAACACCACCAGTAACAGTACCACCAGTAACAGTAACAGTACCACCAGTAACAGTAACAGCACCACCAGTAACAGTAACAGCACCACCAGTAACAGTAACAGCACCACCAGTAACAGTAACAGCACCACCAGTAACAGTACAGCACCACCAGTAACAGTAACAGCACCACCAGTAACAGTAACAGCACCACCAGTAACAGTAACACCACCAGTAACAGTAACAGCACCACCAGTAACAGTAACAGCACCACCAGTAACAGTAACAACACCACCAGTAACAGTAACAACACCACCAGTAACAGTAACAACACCACCAGTAACAGTAACAACACTACCAGTAACAGTAACAGCACCACCAGTAACAGTAACAACACCACCAGTAACAGTAACAACACCACCAGTAACAGTAACAGCACCACCAGTAACAGTAACAACACCACCAGTAACAGTAACAACACCACCAGTAACAGTAACAACACTACCAGTAACAGTAACAGCACCACCAGTAACAGTAACAGCACCACCAGTAACAGTAACAGCACCACCAGTAACAGTAACAACACCACCAGTAACAGTAACAACACTACCAGTAACAGTAACAACACTACCAGTAACAGCACCACCAATAACAGTAACAACACTACCAGTAACAGTAACAACACTACCAGTAACAGCACCACCAATAACAGTAACAACACTACCAGTAACAGCACCACCAGTAACAGTAACAACACCACCAGTAACAGTAACAGCACCACCAGTAACAGTAACAACACCACCAGTAACAGTAACAACACCACCAGTAACAGTAACAGCACCACCAGTAACAGTAACAGCACCACCAGTAACAGTAACAACACCACCAGTAACAGTAACAACACCACCAGTAACAGTAACAGCACCACCGGTAACAGTAACAACACCACCAGTAACAGTAACAACACCACCAGTAACAGTAACAACACCACCAGTAACAGTAACAACACTACCAGTAACAGTAACAGCACCACCAGTAACAGTAACAACACCACCAGTAACAGTAACAACACCACCAGTAACAGTAACAGCACCACCAGTAACAGTAACAACACCACCAGTAACAGTAACAGCACCACCAGTAACAGTAACACTACCAGTAACAGTAACAGCACCACCAGTAACAGTAACAGCACCACCAGTAACAGTAACAGCACCACCAGTAACAGTAACAACACCACCAGTAACAGTAAGAACACTACCAGTAACAGTAACAACACTACCAGTAACAGAACCACCAGTAACAGTAACAACACCACCAGTAACAGTAACAACACCACCAGTAACAGTAACAGCACCACCAGTAACAGTAACAACACCACCAGTAACAGTAACAGCACCACCAGTAACAGTAACAACACTACCAGTAACAGTAACAACACTACCAGTAACAGTAACAGCACCACCAGTAACAGTAACAGCACCACCAGTAACAGTAACAGCACCACCAGTAACAGTAACAGCACCACCAGTAACAGTAACAGCACCACCAGTAACAGTAACAGCACCACCCGTAACAGTACAGCACCACCAGTAACAGTAACACACCACAGTAACCAGTAACAGCACCACCAGTAACAGTAACAGCACCACCAGTAACAGCACCACCACCAGTACAACACCAGTACAGCAGCCACCAGTAACAGTAACAACACCAGTAACAGTAACAGCACCATCAGTAACAGCACCACCAGTAACAGCACCACCAGTAACAGTAACAACACCAGTAACAGTAACAGCACCACCAGTAACAGTAACACCACCAGTAACAGTAACAGCACCACCAGTAACAGTAACAGCACCACCAGTAACAGTAACAACACACCAGTACAGTAACAGCACCACCAGTAACAGTTAACAACACCAGTAACAGTACAGCACCACCAGTAACAGTAACAGCACCACCAGTAACAGTACCAACACACCAGTAACAGTACACACTACCAGGTAACAGTAACAGCACCACCAGTAACAGTAACAGCACCACCAGTAACAGTAACAGCACCACCAGTAACAGTAACAAGCACCACCAGTAACAGTAACAGCACCACCAGTAACAGTAACACCACCAGTAACAGTAACAGCACCACCAGTAAAGGTAACAGCACCACCAGTAACAGTAACAGCACCACCAGTAACAGTAACAGCACCACCAGTAACAGTAACACCACCACCAGTAACAGTAACAGCACCACCAGTAACAGTAACAGCACCACCAGCACCACCAGTAACAGTAACAACACCACCAGTAACAGTAACAGCACCACCAGTAACAGTAACACCACCAGTAACAGTAACAGCACCACCAGTAAAGGTAACAGCACCACCAGTAACAGCACCACCAGTAACAGTAACAGCACCACCAGTAACAGTAACAGCACCACCAGTAACAGTAACACCACCAGTAACAGTAACAGCAGCCTCAGTAAAGGTAACAGCACCACCAGTAACAGTAACAGCACCACCAGTAACAGCACCACCAGTAACAGTAACACCACCAGTAACAGTAACAGCACCACCAGTAACAGTAACACCACCACCAGTAACAGTAACAACACCACCAGTAACAGTAACAGTACCACCAGTAACAGTAACAACACCACCAGTAACAGTAACAGTACCACCAGTAACAGTAACAGTACCACCAGTAACAGTAACAGCACCACCAGTAACAGTAACAACAACACCAGTAACAGTAACAACACCACCAGTAACAGTAACACCACCAGTAACAGTAACAGCACCACCAGTAACAGTAACACCACCACCAGTAACAGCACCACCAGTAACAGTAACAACACCACCAGTAACAGTAACAGTACCACCAGTAACAGTAACAGCACCACCAGTAACAGTAACAACACCACCAGTAACAGTAACAACACAGTAACAGTAACAATACCACCAGTAACAGCACCAGTAACAGTAACAGCACCACCAGTAACAGTAACAACACCACCAGTAACAGTACCACCAGTAACAGTAACAGTACCACCAGTAACAGTAACAGCACCACCAGTAACAGTAACAGCACCACCAGTAACAGTAACAGCACCACCAGTAACAGTAATAGCACCACCAGTAACAGTAACAGCACCACCAGTAACAGTAACAGCACCACCAGTAACAGTACCACCAGTAACAGTAACAGCACCACCAGTAACAGTAACAGCACCACCAGTAACAGTAACAACACCACCAGTAACAGTAACAACACCAGTAACAGTAACAACACCACCAGTAACAGTAACAACACTACCAGTAACAGTAACAGCACCACCAGTAACAGTAACAGCACCACCAGTAACAGTAACAACAACACCAGTAACAGTAACAGCACCACCAGTAACAGTAACAGCACCACCAGTAACAGTAACACCACCACCAGTAACAGTAACAGCACCACCAGTAACAGCACCACCAGTAACAGTAACAGCACCACTAGTAACAGTAACAGCACCACCAGTAACAGTAACAGCACCACCAGTAACAACACCACCAGTAACAGTAACAACACCACCAGTAACAGTAACAGCACCACCAGTAACAGTAACAACAACACCAGTAACAGTAACAGCACCACCAGTAACAGTAACAGCACCACCAGTAACAGTAACAGCACCACCAGTAACAGTAACAGCACCACCAGTAACAACACCACCAGTAACAGTAACACCACCAGTAACAGTAACAGCACCACCAGTAACAGTAACAGCACCACCAGTAACAGTAACAGCACCACCAGTAACAGTAACAGCACCACCAGTAACAACACCACCAGTAACAGTAACAACACCACCAATAACAGTAACAGCACCACCAGTAACAACACCACCAGTAACAGTAACAACACCACCAGTAACAGTAACACCACCAGTAACAGTAACAGCACCACCAGTAACAGTAACACCACCAGTAACAGTAACAGCACCACCAGTAACAGTAACACCACCAGTAACAGTAACAACACCACCAGTAACAGTAACACCACCAGTAACAGTAACAGCACCACCAGTAACAGTAACAGCACCACCAGTAACAACACCACCAGTAACAGTAACAACACCACCAGTAACAGTAACAGCACCACCAGTAACAACACCACCAGTAACAGTAACACCACCAGTAACAGTAACACCACCACCAGTAACAGTAACAGCACCACCAGTAACAGTAACAGCACCACCAGTAACAACACCACCAGTAACAGTAACAGCACCACCAGTAACAACACCACCAGTAACAGTAACAACACCACCAGTAACAGTAACAACACCACCAGTAACAGTAACACCACCAGTAACAGTAACACCACCACCAGTAACAGTAACACCACCACCAGTAACAGTAACAACACCACCAGTAACAGTAACAACACCACCAGTAACAGTAACACCACCAGTAACAGTAACACCACCAGTAACAGTAACACCACCACCAGTAACAGTAACACCACCACCAGTAACAGTAACAGCACCACCAGTAACAACACCACCAGTAACAACACCACCAGTAACAGTAACAACACCACCAGTAACAACACCACCAGTAACAGTAACAGCACCACCAGTAACAGTAACAGCACCACCAGTAACAGTAACAACACCACCAGTAACAACACCACCAGTAACAGTAACAGCACCACCAGTAACAGTAACAGCACCACCAGTAACAGTAACAGCACCACCAGTAACAGTAACAGCACCACCAGTAACAGTAACAACACCACCAGTAACAGTAACACCACCACCAGTAACAACACCACCAGTAACAGTAACACCACCACCAGTAACAGTAACAGCACCACCAGTAACAGTAACAGCACCACCAGTAACAACACCACCAGTAACAGTAACAACACCACCAGTAACAGCACCACCAGTAACAGTAACAACACCACCAGTAACAGTAACACCACCACCAGTAACAACACCACCAGTAACAGTAACAGCACCACCAGTAACAGCACCACCAGTAACAGTAACAACACCACCAGTAACAGTAACACCACCACCAGTAACAACACCACCAGTAACAGTAACACCACCACCAGTAACAGTAACAGCACCACCAGTAACAGTAACAACACCACCAGTAACAACACCACCAGTAACAGTAACAGCACCACCAGTAACAGTAACAGCACCACCAGTAACAGTAACAACACCACCAGTAACAGTAACAACACCACCAGTAACAACACCACCAGTAACAACACCACCAGTAACAGTAACAGCACCACCAGTAACAGTAACAACACCACCAGTAACAATAACAGCACCACCAGTAACAGTAACAGCACCACCAGTAACAGTAACAGCACCACCAGTAACAGTAACAACACCACCAGTAACAGTAACAGCACCACCAGTAACAGTAACAGCACCACCAGTAACAGTAACAACACCACCAGTAACAATAACAGCACCACCAGTAACAGTAACAGCACCACCAGTAACAGTAACAGCACCACCAGTAACAGTAACAGCACCACCAGTAACAGTAACAGCACCACCAGTAACAGTAACAGCACCACCAGTAACAGTAACAACACCACCAGTAACAGTAACAACACCACCAGTAACAACACCACCAGTAACAGTAACACCACCACCAGTAACAGTAACAGCACCACCAGTACCAGTAACAGCACCACCAGTAACAGTAACAACACCACCAGTAACAGTAACAGCACCACCAGTAACAGTAACAACACCACCAGTAACAGTAACAGCACCACCAGTAACAGTAACAACACCACCAGTAACAGTAACAGCACCACCAGTAACAACACCACCAGTAACAGTAACAACACCACCAGTAACAGTAACAGCACCACCAGTAACAGTAACAGCACCACCAGTAACAGTAACAACACCACCAGTAACAGTAACAGCACCACCAGTAACAGTAACAACACCACCAGTAACAGTAACAGCACCACCAGTAACAGTAACAACACCACCAGTAACAGTAACAGCACCACCAGTAACAACACCACCAGTAACAGCACCACCAGTAACAACACCACCAGTAACAGTAACAACACCACCAGTAACACCACCACCAGTAACAGTAACAGCACCACCAGTAACAGTAACCTCCCCCCCAAAAAAAAAAAAAACTACCGAAAAAAATATTTTACCTAATTAAGTCTTCAGAAATTTCCAATGGAAAAAAATGAAAAAAAAAATCAAATTTTCCAATGGAAATATTATTTTTAATGGATAATTTTTTTTCATGCCATTCTGATTGGTCCTCCAGGTGTGTATAACGTGTCCTGATTGGTCCTCCAGGTGTGTATAACGTGCGCTGATTGGTCCTCCAGGTGTGTATAACGTGTCCTGATTGGTCCTCCAGGTGTGTATAACGTGTCCTGATTGGTCCTCCAGGTGTGTATAACGTGCGCTGATTGGTCCTTCCAGGTGTGTATAACGTGTCCTGATTGGTCCTCCAGGTGTGTATAACGTGTCCTGATTGGTCCTCCAGGTGTGTATAACGTGTCCTGATTGGTCCTCCAGGTGTGTATAACGTGTCCTGATTGGTCCTTCCAGGTGTGTATAACGTGTCCTGATTGGTCCTCCAGGTGTGTATAACGTGCGCTGATTGGTCCTCCAGGTGTGTATAACGTGCCCTGATTGGTCCTCCAGGTGTGTATAACGTGTCCTGATTGGTCCTTCCTGGTGTGTATAACGTGCCCTGATTGGTCCTCCAGGTGTGTATAACGTGTCCTGATTGGTCCTTCCTGGTGTGTATAACGTGCGCTGATTGGTTCTCTAGGTGTGTATAACGTGTCCTGATTGGTCCTCCAGGTGTGTATAACGTGTCCTGATTGGTCCTCCAGGTGTGTATAACGTGTCCTGATTGGACACAGCTCTGGTCCACCATCTTGGACAGTGACACAGCTATGATCCACCATCTTGGACAGTGACACAGCTATGATCCACCATCTTGGACAGTGACACAGCTATGATCCACCATCTTGGACAGTGACACAGCTATGATCCACCATCTTGGACAGTGACACAGCTATGATCCACTCTCTTGGACAGTGACACAGCTCTGGTCCACCATCTTGGACAGTGACACAGCGACAAAACAATAACACCGAGCGAGAACATCTGTAGCTATAAAAATAATGTTTCCCCAAGGTTGGAGGCCCATCACATGAGCCAAGCCTCACCCCCAACTTTTCAAGATGGCACATGGGTGGTATGTGACTGTCATAGGCTGGGTGAGGGGGTCGGCGACCCTGCCTCCCCCACCCTTTAGGAAATACCAGCTCCTGCTCCTCAGATGACGTGTCAAATCTGGGATTTGTTTTCCGTAGACGATTTATGCAACTTTTCATCTTTTCGCAAATTACATTTTCTGTGAGAGAGAGAGAGAGAGAGAGAGAGAGAGAGAGAGAGAGAGAGAGAGAGAGAGAGAGAGAGAGAGAGAGAGAGAGAGAGAGAGAGAGAGAGAGAGAGAGAGAGAGAGAGAGAGAGAGAGAGAGAGAGAGAGAGAGAGAGAGAGAGAGAGAGGGAGGGAGGGGGGCAGGGAGAAGAGGAGAGAATTTTCTGTCGGTTACACTATCAAGAGAGAGATACACTATCAAGTTCCATAATAAAATAAGTATCATCTTCACACCAGTACCATTACCCCCACACTCAGTGCCCGCACACGTCCGTGGCGAAGTGGGCCGAGTGAGCAGAAGTTCGCCAGTGCTGAAGATGCTAGGCGGCGGTGTCAAGGGATTGTACGTATGATATGTAACTGTACACGTAATGTGAATATAGTGGTGCATACTGAGCAGTGTTATGGTAGCCCCGTGTCTCCGTGCCATGTGTGGCAGCCTCGGTGTTGAAGGCCTGGTGCATGGTGATGACATATGGGTTATATCTATTGGATATATTTATACTGAGACATACTGAGATACAACATATCTCTTACATGCAAGGGGGACCTCTCACATGCAAGGGGGACCTCTCACATGCAAGGGGAACCTCTCACAAGCAAGGGGAACCTCTCACATGCAAAGGGGACCTCTCACATGCAAGGGGGACCTCTCACAAGCAAGGGAGACCTCTCACAAGAAAGGGGGACCTCTCACAAGCAAGGGGGACCTCTCACAAGCAAGGTGAACCTCTCACATGCAAGGGAGACCTCTCACAAGCAAGGGGGACCTCTCACAAGCAAGGGAGACCTCTCACATGCAAGGGGGACCTCTCACAAGCAAGGGGGACCTCTTCCAAGCAAGGGAGACCTCTCACATGCAAGGGAGACCTCTCACAAGCAAGTGGGACCTCTCACAAGCAAGGGAGACCTCTCACATGCAAGGGGGACCTCTCACAAGCAAGGGGGACCTCTCACAAGCAAGGGGGACCTCTCACATGCAAGGGGAACCTCTCACATGCAAGGGGAACCTCTTACAAGCAAGGGGAACCTCTTACAAGCAAGGGGAACCTCTTACATGCAAGGGGAACCTCTCACAAGCAAGGGGAACCTCTCACAAGCAAGGGGAACCTCTTACATGCAAGGGGAACCTCTCACAAGCAAGGGGAACCTCTCACAAGCAAGGGGAACCTCTCACAAGCAAGGGGAACCTCTTACATGCAAGGGGAACTCCTTACAAGCAAGGGAAACCTCTCACAAGCAAGGGGAACCTCTCACAAGCAAGGGGAACCCCTCACAAGCAAGGGGGACCCCTCACAAGCAAGGGGAACCTCTCACAAGCAAGGGGAACCTCTTACATGCAAGGGGAACCCCTCACAAGCAAGGGAAACCTCTCACAAGCAAGGGGAACCTCTCACAAGCAAGGGGGACCCCTCACAAGCAAGGGGGACCTCTCACAAGCTATGGAGACCTCTCACTCGCTTGAGGACCTGGTATGGCTTCTAGAGACGATAATCATTTGAAAACTAAAGACCAGTCTTGGAGAGTTAAGAGCCCTAGGTAATGCATAGTTTAGGGTAATAGTCCTTAGCACTAGGCTGCTTAGGGTTGAAAACTGTCCCCGAAGTTGAAATAATCAGTGAATCAGGGAATATAAATGCTGGATAAACGTTTCTTCGGGATAACAGCGTTCGATCCCTGGCTAGTGCATGTTCAATACGTCAGGGTTGCCAAGTCAACACTGCAGGAGCCTTCAGGTGTGTGTGTGTGTGTGTGCGTGCGTGTGTGTGTTTACTAGTTGTGTTTTTGCGGGGGTTGAGCTTTGCTCTTTCGGCCCGCCTCTCAACTGTCAATCAACTGTTTACTAACTACTAACTTACTAACTACTATTTTTTTTTTCCTTCCCTACACCACACACACACACCCCAGGAAGCAGCCCGTGACAGCTGACTAACTCCCAGGTACCTATTTACTGCTAGGTAACAGGGGCACTTAGGGTGAAAGAAACTTTGCCCATTTGTTTCTGCCTCGTGCGGGAATCGAACCCGCGCCACAGAATTACGAGTCCTGCGCGCTATCCACCAGGCTACGAGGCCCCCTGTGTGTGTGTGTGTGTGTGTGTGTGTGTGTGTGTGTGTGTGTGTATGTGTGTGTGTGTGTGTGTGTGTGTGTGTGTGTGTGTGTGTGTGTGTGTGTGTGTGTGGTGTGTGTGTGTGTGTGTGTGTGAGAGAGAGCTTAAGAAGGGTGCCCGTGGGAGCCTGCCTGATGGAGAGAGAACAAGGGGGAGTGTTCGTTGCGGCAGAGTGGCCTCCACTGCACCGCCCCTAATTCCCCTCCCTAATGCAGTGAGGGAACCTCTACAGGGAGAGAGAGAGAGAGAGAGAGAGAGAGAGAGAGAGAGAGAGAGAGAGAGAGAGAGATGGGGGGGGGGGGGGAGACGTAAATAGGGACAGAAATATATGGGTAATACATACATGTTATACGACAAAGAGTACTGGGAAGACGGGACACCACGAGCGTAGCTCTCATCCTGTAACTACACTTAGGTAATTGCTTAGGTAATATACACACGCACGCTCGCGCGCGCGCACGCGCGCACACACACACACACACACACACACACACACACACACACACACACACACACACACACACACACACACACACACACACACACACACACATACACACACACACACAGGTGTGTGTGTAGGGGGCCTCGTAGCCTGGTGGATAGCGCGCAGGACTCGTAATTCTGTGGCGCGGGTTCGATTCCCGCACGAGGCAGAAACAAATGGGCAAAGTTTCTTTCACCCTGAATGCCCCTGTTACCTAGCAGTAAACAGATACCTGGGAGTTAGTCAGCTGTCACGGGCTGCTTCCTGGGGTGTGTGTGTGTGTGGTGTGGAGAAAAAAAAAAGTAGTAGTTAGTAAACAGTTGATTGACAGTTGAGAGGCGGGCCGAAAGAGCAAAGCTCACCCCCGCAATCACAACTAGGTGAAAACACACACACATACACACACACACACACACACACACACACACACACACACACACAATTAGGTGAGTACAATTAGGTGAGTACACGCTGCTACGGGCTGATTCCTGGGGATGTGCGTGTTAGAGAGAAAAATATATGTAGCATATATAATAGAGGAAAAATAGACTGGTTAAAAAGCAGCTAACTACAGACCCCGTATCACTGACAAGCATCCCCAGCAAAGTACTTGAAGGACAATCTGGTTAAGACTTCACCAAGAGAAAATTAGGCCTGTAAACAAACACCGACATGGGTTCGGGGAAGGAACATCATGCCTAATAAACCTTCTGGAATTCTATGATAATGTAACAAGAATAAGGCAGGATAGGGAAGATGGACAGACTGCATATTTCTGGACTGTCAAAAAGCCTTTGACACAGTTCCGCACATGAGACTGGTATTCAAACTTGAGAGGCAGGCGGGAGAGTAAGCGGAAAAGCCCTAACGTGGGTAAGGAACTACCTAACAGGAAGGAACCAGAGAGTAACGGTAAGGGGCGAAAAGTAGTACTGGCGAACAGTAACGAGTGGAGTACCTCAAGGATCGGTGCTGGGACCAGTTCTATCTATATAAATAATAATGTAAATGTTCGTTTGTTCAAAATCGCTGATCTCCGAAAGTTCTTCATTGACTGCTTTGAAATTTTGACACAATATTCCAATCGCACACAAGCGTGTTTTTATATACCTACTATATAAATGTCCCGTCTGTGACAGGTAAAAAATGTTTTTTTTTTAACTGTGTTTTTCATGTGAGTTTTCATATGAAAGAAATCTCCGAAACCCCTTTACCGATTGCTTTGAAATTTTGACACAACGTTTCATTCGAATACGCGCGTGTTTTTACACATATATGTACTATATAGCTGCCGGTGACAGATAAAAACATGCTTTTTTTTTAAACACCGCCATCTGTTGCACGTAAAAGCAGCACACACTATACTAAATATGTTACGATTCCATTTCAATGCTTCCGATTGCATTGATAAATTGAATTTTCATAGATTTTGATTTATTTTCATTTTGATTTAATTATTTTGTGTGACATTGTGTTGGAATTGTGCTGTGTCGTTAACCATACAGTTCATTTAGCCGTGTCGTTAACCATACAGTTCATTTAGCCGTGTCGTTAACCATACAGTTCATTTAGCCGTGTCGTTAACCATACAGTTCATTTAGCCGTGTCGTTAACCATACAGTTCATTTAGCCGTGTCGTTAACCATACAGTTCATTTAGCCGTGTCGTTAACCACACAGTTCATTTAGCCGTGTCGTTAACCACACAGTTCATTTAGCCGTGTCGTTAACCATACAGTTCATTTAGCCGTGTCGTTAACCACACAGTTCATTTAGCCGTGTCGTTAACCATACAGTTCATTTAGCTGTGTCGTTAACCATACAGTTCATTTAGCTGTGTCGTTAACCATACAGTTCATTTAGCTGTGTCGTTAACCATACAGTTCATTTAGCTGTGTCGTTAACCATACAGTTCATTTAGCTGTGTCGTTAACCATACAGTTCATTTAGCCGTGTCGTTAACCACACAGTTCATTTAGCCGTGTCGTTAACCACACAGTTCATTTAGCCGTGTCGTTAACCACACAGTTCATTTCATGAATATAGTTTATTTTTTTTATATTTCGTTTTTTTACCTGTTTTTCTTATTTTTCAGTGATGGGAACATTAGATCATTTGGGAACGTATCAGACGAGGGAGTGGGGGATGGTGGGGAGGACGAGGGGCCGGGAGTGAGGGATGGTGGGGAGGACGAGGGAATGGTAGGGAGGACAAGGGGATAGGGAAGTGGGGGATGGTGGGGAAGTCAAGGGGACGGGGAAGTGGGGGATGGTGGGGAAGTCAAGGGGACGGGGAAGTGGGGGATGGTGGGGAAGTCAAGGTGACGGGGAAGTGGGGGATGGTGGGGAAGTCAAGGTGACGGGGAAGTGGGGGATGGTGGGGAAGTCAAGGTGACGGGGAAGTGGGGGATGGTGGGGAAGTCAAGGTGACGGGGAAGTGGGGAATGGTGGGGAGGACGAAGGGACGGGAGAGTGGGGGATTGTGGAGAGGACGAGGGGATGGGAAGGGGGGATGGTGGAGAGGACGAGGGGATGGGAAGGGGGGATGGTGGGGAGGACGAGGGGATGCGGAAGGGGGGATGGTGGGGAGGACGAGGGGATGGGAAGGGTGGATGGTGGGGAGGACAGGGGGACAGTGACGCGTGGTCGGGTACAGACAGGTTCTAATATACGTGAACGACATGTCTATAGGAGTCGAGTCATATAGTCAATGTTCGCGGATGACACGAAATTATTGAGCAAATAATTTTCGAGCAAATGTAAAGTTACGGAAATGGGATTAGGTTACAGGAGACCAAAGGGGCAGTACACGATGACGGGGAACTGCCTTCCTGTGACGAGTTGAGAAAGAGACCCGGGCGTGGACGCAACAGCTAATGTAAAGGAGTATACCTGATACCTGATCAACCAGGCTGTGACTCGTACGTCAGGCTGCGAGCAGCCGCGTCCAACAGCCTGGTTGATCAGTCCGTCAACCAGGAGGCCTGGTCGACGACCGGGCCGCGGGGACGCTAAGTCCCGGAAGCAC